>NC_135212.1:39218420-39323420 GCF_052324685.1 Brachyhypopomus gauderio | reverse complement strand
GGGGACGGCTGTGGTCCCGTGCCACGGGGTATGGCACGGAGGGCGTCTGAGGCGCGTTTGTGTTTTGTGTTTGTATATATGTGTGTGTGTGTGTGTGTGTGTGTGTGTGTGTGTGTGTGTGTGTTTCTGTGCAGGTGCTTCTCCTTGGCAGTGTTCCTGGACCTTGTGGGGATCTCCACCTGGCAGGAGCCCCCTTGTGTTGTGGGGTGACCGGAGCCCGGTCATGAAGAGCCCCTCCCTGGAGGGCTGGGGCCCCCGGATGTTGGGGGACCATGGGGCTCCGGTCTGAAAAGCTCCTGCTGAGGAGGGAGATCCTCCCTCCTGCCTGGGTTGACCAGGAGGCCCTTGGGGCTGCTCCCCGGCCCGCGTCGGGGGTGCTCTGGGCCTCGGTCTCTGGCGCTCCTGGGTTGGGTGGAGGAGTCCACCGTGCGATGAGGGGCCCCGGGAGGGGTTGGCTCCCCAGGAGGCTGGGGTGACCCCTAGCAGAAGGCAGGGGTCAGCTCTGGGAGGAGGTAGGTCCAGGAGGTGAAGTAGCCACGCCTTGGAGAGGTAGCCTGCACGCACACACATGCACTAGGGACGAGAGAGGAGCCGTAGCCCCTCGTCCTCACACCGGTGGGGCTCACCGGCTGAAGGCCGGTTAGGGTGTGAGGGACCTGTGACCGACTGGGGCGTGGTTTTGTGTTGTTAACGGCCCGGTCGGTCCAGGGTCCTGCCCGGGGAGGTGAGCTGTGTAATGTTGTGTGTTTTATGTTTCAGCTCCTGGACTATAGGGGGTGTGTTCCTGCCTGTCTCTGCCTTCCTGCCCCTTCGTGTTTTGTGTGCAGCCGTTGTGTGCCACACACCCAGTGGAGGGGAGTGCGGCTTGGTGGGGGGGTCTGTCACGGTGAGGCGGCCCCCTACCGGCCGCCTCCGTCCACAGCGGCTGTTGTTGTTGTTGTTTGGTGACGTCATGTGCGTCCCTCAGGTGGGCGGAGCCCGTGATCCGTCTCACCTGAGGGTCGTTTGTTTGCCTATATATGTCTTGTCTTTGTACCAGTTGACCGCTGGTCATTATATCCTTAATTTGGATCTTTTGCACGGGTTTTGGTTTGCACACTTTCTATTAAACCATCCTTTTTCCCTGAGACTTGGCGTGATCGCTTCCTTTTCAGTTGCTCACACCGCCCGTCATATATATATATATATATATATATATATATATATATATATATATATATATATATATATATATATATATATATATGTTTGTATGTATGCAGTCAGCACTACATATATAGTCATATATATATATATTTTTTCCATGTTAAATTCTTAAAAACAAAAATTCCAAATTCCCTCTCTCTCTCTCTTCTTTCTTCTCTCTGACATGGAATTGAATACCAAGTTCTCTAGGTTGCCATTTAGTAGGTATTGCAAGCTGTGATCTCAAGTGGCAGTGCACACACACGCACACACACACACACACACACACACTCAGGTAGACTCAAAGAGCACACACTCTCTGTGAATGTGGTTCCTCTCTTTACCCACTGGGGGTTCTGCTCCTGAACGCTAAGCATTGGCAGCATTGCTGCCTCTTTACAGTACACACACGTTCACACAATATCCTGCACTAACGACCAAGCGTAGACATCCCTGTTCCAAACCACAGCACTGCATTTGTGTTTGTTTGGGTTTTGAGAAATGCAGCAGACTCACACGTCTGGCCATGACAGCCAGGCGTTTCAAAAAGCATAAGTGTGAGGGTTGGCAGATTTGCATAAAGCCGTGTGATTGACCAGCAGAGTGGGCCCGCGTTGAAGGGACAGGTTCCAGATGACAGGTTGGGAGATTAATGGTGTCTGTGTTTGGCAATGCAAAGCACCTGGCTAATGGCAGGCCTCGTCAGTCTGCTCTAGAACAGGAAGAAAATTATTAATGCCATTTCAAAGGATCAAGACCAGACTCACAACATAACAAGAGGAATCTCTTTTGATGATCACATACAATTAATATTGATCTAATAATAACAAATTTAGCTGTGGAACATTTTTGATCAGTCAACCAGCCAAATACTCTAAATATATTCCCAATTTTAGAAGCCTGGCCTCCAAATGAAAAGAGGTGTCCCAGGACATTATGGTGTGAAGTTCTGCAGGAGTCCTGTAGTTAACGCCAGCACAGCTGCGTGCAGGACATTATGGTGTGAAGTTCTGCAGGAGTCCTGTAGTTAACGCCAGCACAGCTGCGTGCAGGACATTATGGTGTGAAGTTCTGCAGGAGTCCTGTAGTTAACGCCAGCACAGCTGCGTGCAGGACATTATGGTGTGAAGTTCTGCAGGAGTCCTGTAGTTAACGCCAGCACAGCTGCGTGCAGGACATTATGGTGTGAAGTTCTGCAGGAGTCCTGTAGTTAACGCCAGCACAGCTGCGTGCAGGACATTATTGTGTGAAGTTCTGCAGGAGTCCTGTAGTTAACGCCAGCACAGCTGCGTGCAGGACATTATGGTGTGAAGTTCTGCAGGAGTCCTGTAGTTAACGCCAGCACAGCTGCGTGCTGGACATTATGGTGTGAAGTTCTGCAGGAGTCCTGTAGTTAACGCCAGCACAGCTGCGTGCAGGACATTATGGTGTGAAGTTCTGCAGGAGTCCTGTAGTTAACGCCAGCACAGCTGCGTGCAGGACATTATGGTGTGAAGTTCTGCAGGAGTCCTGTAGTTACCGCCAGCACAGCTGCGTGCAGGACATTATGGTGTGAAGTTCTGCAGGAGTCCTGTAGTTAACGCCAGCACAGCTGCGTGCAGGACATTATGGTGTGAAGTTCTGCAGGAGTCCTGTAGTTAACGCCAGCACAGCTGCGTGCAGGACATTATTGTGTGAAGTTCTGCAGGAGTCCTGTAGTTAACGCCAGCACAGCTGCGTGCAGGACATTATGGTGTGAAGTTCTGCAGGAGTCCTGTAGTTAACGCCAGCACAGCTGCGTGCAGGACATTCTGCCCTCACAAGCTAACTTGCTTTTCATTTGGCAGGATGGGATTCCCTCATACTACACCTTGTTTTCTACATGAGGGATCAGTCTGTGTGTGTCTACTGTAGCCCTCAGCTATAGGGTGTGTACTGGACACACTCATCTGAGTTCCCTACCTTAAAATGAGAGGCTTCAGTCAAACGGAATACACCACTGCATCATCCACCCAGACACAAATATCACGCTTCAAATGCCAGGCCTCAAACACCAGACAGGCAAACACCAGGCCTCAAACACTAGATAGGCAAACACCTGGGCAAACACCAGGCCTCAAACACCAGGCCTCAGATGATGTTGTTTATCATAAATTTGTTGTTGCTGACTCTCAGTCATGGATCAGCTGTCTCCGCACGTTGTGATATGTATAGTGTGTTGTGTTTAGTTCATCTAGCCTCACAATGGTGTGGCTTCTTATGATGTCGAAGCAGTGAGTCCTCTGTCAGATGTTTTTATTTATTTTTATACCTGGTCTGGTAAACATGTTTGTGTGCATAATGTGACCGAAATATGATAACTGTTGCTTTGTGATTTTTCCATTGAGTGACATTATCTATTTGCCATGCTCTAAAACCGACTTACTGGTAATTCCCACATTTCATGGAATTGTCTCCAGTACCACAACTCAAATCCGTTGATCTTCCACCTATCTGCCTTTCTCAGTGTACAGGTGTACAGGTGAGATCACTGAGATCTTTGAGACCACTGAGATCATTGCTTCTCCAGATCTTGTTCATGGCACCCATCACAGTGAGGCCAGTGAGAAGTACTGTTCATCTTTTGATCTTATTTTACTTTTGATCTTATCTTAATTGATCTCATTCTCATCTCAGTCGATCTTACATATGAGGAATATAAAGTTGTCAGTGGATTCAATTTTCTCCCCATTGACTTATTTCATCTACAGTCATGGCTATGGTCAAAATGTTTGTTTTCTTGATATTAGGGGACAGACCAGCTTTTTCACTTTCTTCCTTGACAATTCAAAAAAGCTGTTCCAGTCTCTCTTGACTATTCAAATGAGATGATCCAGGTCTATCTGAGTTTCTGATAGCAGAGTGGTATCACCTTAAATGTTGATTTTCCTGTCTCCAATTTTCACATCCATTTATGAATGATCCAGGTCCACTTTCTGTAATACCTCCGACACATACATAAACAGGCGAGGTGAGAGTATGCAGCCCTGGTGCACTCCTTTCCTCATTTCTGTCTGTGTCTCTGTATTGGGTCCTGATGGTTGTCTGCTGGTTTTTGTAAAATGATCTAATAAGCTTGATTAGATGTGTCTGTATCCCCATTTCTAAGAGAAAACAAAAAGTGTGTTGTGCTGGATATAATCAAAGAGCTGTGCTGTAATCAATAAAGCAAAGACAAATCTTTTTTTGGTATTCCTATGATTTTCCCATAATCCTTTGCAGATTTGCAATATGAGGTGTCCTTCCTCTGCAGATTCCCTCCTGCATATCCAGCATTTTGGCTACATTAATGTACATTAAGGTAACTGAACAATAATTCAAGCTCTTTTGTGTCAGCTTTTTCTGTACTGGTATGTTTCCAGTTTCTTGGTAATCCCTGATCTAGTTATCTAAATCTTGTTACACAAGGCTGTCCGCGTTGGGACTGGCACCACTCTGAGCAGTTCCACCAGGAGGCCGTTGCTCATTCAGGAATACCATTTCCAAAACATTCCGTTCTAAGTCTACTCTACTATATATATATATATATATATATATATATATATATATATATATATATATATATATATATATATATATATTAGGGGTGGGACGCGATAAAAAAATTAATCGAATTAATCGGAAGCTTTGTAATTAATTAATCGAAATTAATCGCATTTTAATCGCATTTCAGTATTTAACATGAGAAATACTAATTTAAGTTTGAATGATGAATGAATCAATGAACATAATCATAAACTTCAACATCTTGTTTATTTTTCCACCAGTCTACTACACAGACCAATAGATGAGTGCAGAAAACAGAGCAAACAGTTTTCAGAACACTGGAAATTCTGACCAAAAATGTTGTTTAATTTTTGGGAGTTTTGCTCAGGATATTGGAAGAATTGAAGTAAATCAGAAGATGTTTTTAATACCATTTTTGATGGCATATTTTTCTTTAATTTCCCAGGCCTCTGCCACAGGCATCTCCATAGTGCCTAGAAGTGATCTTCTGCGTGCTCAAAGCAAATGACTGGATCTTCATCATCTATAGATTCATCATCTATAATATGAGCTGTCACACCAAGATAATTCTTGTTGCTAACAGAGGTCCAGTGATCCCCAGTCAGAGCCACATTTGTGGCGCTCTTCACAATAACCTGTTTTACTTCCCTTTCCTCATCATACAGCTGCTGGATTTTCTTCGACATTGTCTTTCTGGATGGCAGTTCGTAAGATGCATCAGTTGACGCAATTTGCAGCGCTTCTTGTAAGCCTTTATCTTCGACCACAGAGAGTGCGTAAATTTTCCTGTAATTAATTAATCGAAATTAACGCGTTAAAGTCCCACCACTAATATATATATATATAAACTAGGGAGTTTTTCCTTGCCACTGTCGCCTTTGGCTTGCTCACTGGGGGCTAGGACTCGGCACTTGTAAAGCTGCTTTGTGACAACAACTGTTGTAAAAAGCGCTATATAAATAAAATTTGATTTGATTTGATATATATATATATATATATATGAAGAGTTTGGTTCCAAAACGCGATAAACGCCATTTTTTAAAAAAATGAGTTACCGGAATCAGAATGGTATGTGGTATGTGACCACTCTTGAAAAGCCAATATTCAATTTTTATCAAAACGCCACATCCGCCGTGTAATACTGCCCTACTTTCTCTCTTTCTTTCCAAAATGCAACAAACGCCACTCCTGATTTCTCGCAGAACGCCACATCTCCACTCATCCAATCACAGCGCACCACCACATATGGAAACATCATAGAAACATCGCCCTGTTGAGCCGCTCGGCATTTCTTGTAGCCTACTTTGTTAAAATATATCTCGTTTTTCACTCTCAAAATACGCGAAAATGAATGGTTTTGATAGTATAGAGGAGCCTGTTCGTATAGCAGCTATACTATTTATGTTAATAGTTATACTATTTTCACTATTTATGTCTGTAACGGGTGCGAGGGAGTCGAGGATGCAAAGACTGTGCGTTCAAAGGCTACGTTTATTGAGCTTGACGCTGGACACACTCACGGCGTCTTGAAACAGCTGTCAATTACACTGAACAGTAAACGCTCACGGCGCATCATAACACCAGTAGAATACACTAAACAGTACACGCTCACGGCGTGCTGACACGGTATAACACACACAACGAATGTCACGTTAAAGACGAGCACCAAACGATACAAACACACACTATACACGTAGCCTAACAAGCACCGCGTGAAACACATTAGTCTTAACGAGACAAGTGAACACACACACACACCAACGGACGTACATGTAAAGACACGGACAACATTAACACACGCTCGAAGGGAGGGGTTCGGGGCTGTAGCGTGACAATGTCTTGTTCGTTAATGAAATATTTTGAAATTTGTGTTTTTAGGCCCAATGGTCAAACTATTATATTAAGATGTACAATTATATTACAGTTATTTGTTATTGTATTTTGCACATTTTCAGTAAAAAAAATGTTCTATTGATGCCAAAGGATATACAAGACAATTTGAAAAAAACATGGCATGGATTTATTGCGTTTTGCGAAAAAATGAATTGTTTTTTTAAAATAAATCTTTAAATATTAAAATCTTGATTTGATTTGTTTGTGTTTTTTTAACCTTAGTATGGTATTTGAAAGTTTGAAACAGAAAACAGTGGTTTTCAGCCTACCACGTTCTTGCTAAAGAAAACACATTTTTACTCAAATTGATCAAAATGGATTTATAGCGTTTTGGAACCAAACTCTTCATATATATATATATATATATATATATATATATATATATATATATATATATATTAGTGGTGGGACTTTAACGCGTTAATTTCGATTAATTAATTACAGGAAAATTTACGCACTCTCTGTGGTCGAAGATAAAGGCTTACAAGAAGCGCTGCAAATTGCGTCAACTGATGCAAGTTACGAACTGCCATCCAGAAAGACAATGTCGAAGAAAATCCAGCATATATATATATATATATATAATCAGGGTAGGGTTGCCAACTCAACACACGCATTTGACCGTCTTCACACACTCTCAATCCACACTTCCGATATCTCATGCCGGAAAAAAAATCTAGTTTATTTACCTCTGATCCACATCTATGATTCAATGAGTTACTAGTTCACTCTGGCGCCAACCACCGGCGATCGATAGATCGCGATATAATACTTAATTTGTGTCCATTTTATCGATAAATCGTGATATAGCACTTAATTTGTGTCCATTTCACGTTCGCCATCCCCCCCATCGACAACTTACGTTCGCCACCTCCTCCAGGTTCAAATCTCACTCCAAGCGATCTTCAAAAGTTGGCAACCCTGATATATAGCCCTTTGAGATCCTGCGATGTAAAGGGCAATGTAAATAAAATGTATAATATATATATATATATATATATATATATATATATATATATATATATATATATAAGTTCGTTCGTTAATTTGATACTCTTATCGGGCGATATAAAAATTATCGCCGTTAATCTATTCTTAAAGTTGGGTTGGGAACTGGGTCAAAATGGGTAAGCAAACTATGATGACTTTCAACTTGACAGTTTAGCTCGGCTGTATTCCTAACCAAATTGCACAGTAGGGGCGAGAACGAGTTTTCAAACCTGTGAATTACAAATCGTACGTGTGTTTACATGGATGCAGCCACGAAGTCGCCAGGTTTGCTTCATGGAAAATTCATTTTTAGGAACGTAAAGTGTTACCGGAGCGGAGTTCGGAGCGGTCATTTTCTGCATGGTCCTAGCGCTAGATACGTCGCTATTTAAATATTTATTTTTAACCGTTAAAATTGCAGTGGACCAAAACTGGCTTTTGAAAATGCCACAAATGCTGAGGAGAGCGAGATTTATTCAAGGGCATTCCATATTCGTGGTCGTTGTAACAGGCATGGGTCATATCGGGTGAGCAAGCAAAACAAGAAATGTAGACAGGTATAATGACACAAGGAAATAAACAAGGTACTAAGACAACGAATGAATACTCAAAACAAAACACGGTGAAAACGCTTACAAACTAGAAAACCAGATACAGAACACACGGAAGACTGAGCAGCAAACTTACAAAGCAAGTAAGCAAACTTACCGATACCAGACATGGGAGACACAAGGACTATAAATACACAGAACGTAACTGGGAACAGGTGATAACAATGACGACAGGGGCGTGGCAGACAATGGGAAAAGCATAGAAACAGACAAGCTGGGCGGGCAAGAACAACACAGACACGAGGGAACAAAAATAAACAAGATGTTGAAGTTTATGATTATGTTCATTGATTCATTCATCATTCAAACTTAAATTAGTATTTCTCAGGTCCGCGCGCCGAAATTGACGTAATCGCAGTGGCTCTGCCCGTGCGCGAGGGCCTTGCGCGCTGGCGATTCGCGAGGTCGTGCACCTTTTATTTTTGAATTTTAATTGTGCATTGTGTTCCAGGTTTGAAAAGTGCTGGAATTTAGGCTAAAGTACTTGAAAATGCTTAACTGTATTTCGATTCACAACAAATAGCTGACTGAACAGGGGGGTATTCCAGAAAGCGGGTAAGTAAACTCAGAGTTAACGAAAGCTCAGGTTTTCTGTTCCAGAAACCGAGCTTAGAGAGAACCTGAGTCAGCTGGGAAATATTGAAATGGACCTTGAAAGTGCCGTAGAAGTGCTTTAAAGCTAGGTTTAAGCCTGGTTTATACTTGACGCGGTGCGAGGGTCCGCGCGGCGAAAATGACGTAATTACGGTGGCCTCGCGCGCTGTCGATTCGCGAGGTCGTGCACCTCTCGAATTTTGTAACTTCGCACGCGGGCCGCGCTTCAGCGCAATGAACAAAGTCATGTTTGCAGGGTTCATACACCTTTACAAGGTGGAATATACGTCACTTTCAAGGTCCATTTCAATATTTCCCAGCACGTTAAACTTAATTAAGTTAAATATTTATACATATATTCGAAATGATCCGAAATAATTCACTTTTTTATCACATTATTTAATTGTTGTTTATTTTCAAAACGCCCAATCTTAACGTCTTCACGTTCTCTCATGTTTCGTCCTGGAATTACAAGAGGCTCGTATTTGTTAATGTAATACAAGAAAACTGTTCATTCAGATGGCCAGAGCCGGAGTGGCTAATCGGGAGATTCGGGAGGATTCCCGATGGGCCGGCTCATGTCAGTCTCTAGTTTGGGCCGATTGGGAGGGAAAAATAATTTTGGGCCGGATTTGGGCATGAAACTCCCGGGCTGAAAAAGTGTCCCACTCTGGCCCTGCAGATGGCTATTTGTTGTGAAACAAAGTAGTTACAATTTCAAACATTTTCAAGTATTTAGCCTAAATTCCAGCACTTTTCAAATCTGAAACAAAAAGCAACATTAAAATTGGTCAGGTAAATGTTCCTTCCCCTGTTTTTGAGGGGTGTTTCTTTATACCAACACACATCGTTTCGGAGAACACTGCACAGAATGTGACGCGGCAAGTATAAACGCTTCCGCCGTTCGCGGAAGTTTGCGTGAGGTGGGCGGAGCCACTGTGATGACGTCATTATTGTTTGTGTGGCCCTCTGACACAATTCAGGTTTCTCATGTGGCCCCTTGTAAAAATTAATTGCCCACCCCTGCTTTACAAGGTGAAATTAAAGCACTTGCAGTGTTGTATAAAGTATTAGAGACCCATACTTGAGTAAAAGTACAAGTACTCTATCAAAAAATTGACTTGAGTAGAAGTTGAAATGTTTTTTAAAAACACTATTTTACTTAAGTAGAAGTACATAAGCATTCAGCATTTTTTGTACTAAAATAAATTTGAGTAAAATTTATTACTCAAGTACTGAAAGTAAAAAGTACAAGTATTGTGTTTTGAATTAATTAAAGAAAGCCATCAAAGTTTGATTATCAATTGTTTTTATATATCACTTACAAATCAAAGATGTCAAAGACCACAAATACATCTGGGGCAGTCATGGCCTGGCGGTTAGGGAACTGGTCTTGTGACCGGAGGGTCGTGGGTTCGATTCCCAGACCTAAGACCATGACTGAGGTGCCCTTGAGCAAGGCACCTAACCCCAACTGCTCCCCGGGCGCTGGGCTAGGGCTGCCCACCGCTCTGGGCACGTGTGATCCACAGCCCCCTAGTAATCACTAGTGTGTGTGTGTGTGTGTGTTCTGACTGCACAGATGGGTTAAAAGCGGAGGACAAATTTCGATTGGGGTGTAAAAATCACAATTGACAAAATATGGCACATAAAAAAAAATACAAGTGTTCTGTATGTACAAACAAGTAGCAACTTGGGCTTAACACTTCTTACACAAAAAACAGATAACCTATGTTTCGCTATGTCGTAGGTTTGAGGCAGAAGTACAAGTTCGCCTTAATTTAGCTGAGAAAACGATGTGTTTTGGACGTAAAATCCGTCTGTCGGATTCTAAGGGTGAGCCTACTGCCCTGCGTTTACCCTCAATAAATGCACTTACCCTATAAAATTGCTACACTATAAAAATGGGCACATGATTAGTCAGCATGAAAAGAGACACGGATTACTGTTGCTAAAAACACAACTCAGCGTGACATCACCTTTATGATTGCCAGCTAATGTTAAGTGAATACTGCAGCGCGTCATGAACATAATTAGGTGAGTTAGCTAAGATATCTAACCTAACTAGCGCTTACTGACAGCTAAAGCTGGTGTGTCTTCTGTGCTTTATATTTATAACTTACATTGATGTGTTTCTTCAAGTTCAAAGGTGAATTTTTGAAGGCCAATATTTCACACTCTTTAGCGAGGCAGAGATGTCACTTCATCCAATAGGAATTTACTTTCACTCCAGCAAACGCAAACACTGTCTCTAGGTAGGGCCTGGGTGGTCTCCTTCCTCACCCTCACCGCCACGATCACTCGATGTTGAAGGTGCCAATATATGTACATTAAAATGCCAACAAGCTTATAATGCAGCACTTATGCTGCTCTTCTGCTGTTACCAAACACGGTACCATCTCTTTTAATGAGATAAAAAGCGAGTTATTTAGAATAATTTTGAGTATACAGTATGTGTATTTGTATAAATATGTAAATTAAGCTGAAGGTGCTGGAAAATACTGAAAATGGACCTTCAAAGTGCCATACAAGTGCATGAATTCCACCTTGTAACTTCGCACACACAAAAATCGAGAGGTGCACAACCTCACGACGCGACCGCGCGCGTGGCCAACGCGCATGGGCGGAGCCACCGCGATTGCATCATTTTTGCCACGTGGACCCTTGCGGCAGTCACGACAAGTCAAGTGAACCTAGATTACGAAGCTCAAGTGTTCAGGGAAGGCAGCAGCAGAGTAAACGAGACGCGACCGGAGCATGCACAGTTTTCTTTTAAGACAGCCTGATCGCTTGACCCGGTGACAAGCGTCAGCTAACATCTTTATAATTGTAACGAGTAACTATACAACACATAAAAAATGTATTGGAGTAAAAGTATTAAACTGATGGAAAATATGTAGTGAAGTAAAAGTGGAAGTAGGAGAAAAAAATTATACTCCAGTAAAGTACAGATACAGCATTTTAGTACTTAAGTACAGTAGTGAAGTAGTTCTACTTTGTTACTATACAACTCTGAGCACTTGTACATCACTTTCAATGTCCATTTCAATAATTCCCAGCACGTTAAACCTAATTAAGTAAAATATTTATACATATACTCGTAATGATTCGAAATAATTCGCTTTTTCATCCATTATTTAATGGTTGTTTATTTTCAAAACGCCCAATCTTAACGTCTTCACGTTCTCTCATGTTTCCTCCTGAAATTACAAGAGGCTCATATTTGTTAACTTAATACAAGAGAACTGTTCAGTCAGACAGCTATTTGTTGTGAAACGAAGTTACAATTTCAAGCTTTTTCAAGTACTTTAGCCTAAATTCTAGCACTTTTCAAACCTGGAACACAATGCAACATTAAAATTTGTCAGGTAAATGTTCCTTCCCCTGTTTTTGAGGGGTTATACTTTATACTACCACATATCGTTTCGGACAACACTGCAAAGAATGTGATGCACCAAGTTGCCCTCCATGTATGAAGACGCTAAAGAAATTGTTTTTTAAGAAATTTTGTAGGATAGAGTTGTTTGTTAAGGCTCTATTTGTTCTATTATTTTGTACATGACCGTTCCTGTATTTTTTTATTATTTATTTTATGTTGCACATTGCTGTTTTAATAGTGCACATTGCTGCTACCAAAAAAGCCACTAGATAGCAGGTACCCTCTGTGACCTCGCATTTTTGTTATTATTATTTGTTTGTTTTTGTTGTTTTCCACTGAGAACATGATTGTTACATTTATCTTAATTGAATTATTTGACCAGTATTACAGATCACTTTGCATCACTTATATCAAACCCACCTTTTGAAATAAGATATTGTAAATTTGATTAATCAAACCAATGACTGACCATAGACTAATCTAATACTGGCATAGGCCTCTCTGCTGTAAATCGAGAATCGAATCGAATCGTGACCCTAAAATCGGAAATACAATCGAATCGAGAATTTAGAGAGTCGTGATATATATAAATACACACACACACACACATTTGTGAATTCCAGCGTGAATTCCGGGAACTGTAATAGGACGCCACCTGTGCAAGAAATCCAGTCGTAAAATTTCCTCACTCCTAAATATTCCGCAGTCAACTGTCAGCTGTATTATAAGAAAATTGAAGTGTTTGGGAATGACAGCTACTCAGCCACAAAGTGGTAGGCCACGTAAACTAACGGAGTGAGGTCAGCGGATGCTGAAGTGCATAGTGCAAAGAGGTCACCAACTTTCTGAGTCAGTCATTGGATGCAGTGATCAAGCAGCTGCATCCAAGCCATCACCAAGTGCAATGTAAAGCGTTGGATGCAGTGGTGTAAAGCACTCCGTCACTGGACTGTAGAGCAGTGGAGGTGTGTTCTCTGGAGTGACGAATCACGTTCCTCCATATGGCAATCTGATGGACGAGTCTGGGTTTGGCGGTTGCCAGGAGAACGGTACTTGTCTGACTGCATTGTGCCAAGTTGTGCCAAGTGTGGTTATAAATCCCCATAAACACACTAAACCTTGTACAGCCTTCCCAGAAGAGCTGAAGCTGTTCAAGCTGCAAAGGGTGGAGCAACGTCATGTTGAACCCTATGGATAAGGAATGAGATGTCACTTAAGGTCATATGGGAGTCAAGGAATGTGAGCGAATACTTTTGGCAATATAGTGTGCAACGCTGGGAAAAGGTAGGCTGGGCGCAAGTACAGACTCTTGAGAAGTTTATTAACAAACAGACATACATACACTACATAGAATATACTAACAAAACAAAGACAAACCAAACATAAACCAACTAACACAAAAGGCAAACACTAATACACTGAACAGGGTTGACATAAAAGCCAAAACATACAGACTGATAATGCTTACAAATAATCCACAACCAAGAGGCTAAACACAGGACTTAAATACACTGACAAAACAAGGACCCAAACGAGACACACCTGAAAACAATGATGAGGGGGCAGAGAACAAGGAAAGGGTGTGAAATCAGACATAACCAGAAATTTCAAAATAAACGTACACAAAATAAACATAAGCAAACACATGGAAAACCAACCAAAGATGTGATAGACAGGAGGGAGGTGGGACCATATGTGATGTAGTGTACAGTATATATACAGTATATAGTACCTTTCATACACAACAGTAAACCAAAGTGCTTTACATGAGGCACAAAGCTCTTTGGTGAGTCGCACCATCATACTTTAATGTCGCTCTGACATCTCTTTCCACGTTTCTCACTGGAACTGCACATTCAACCTCTGGTGTTCCAGTCTGGCCTCTTTCATTTTCACCTGCCTTCTTGCCTCATCAATTTTTATGATATCGTCAGACAACCATATGGTTGGTTTCACTGGTTTCCTGTATAGAACATGTTTCTGAGCCGTTTTAATAATTTTTTCAATGCTTCCCACATTGGGGCGTTGCCTAAGTGTTGTGTCTTAGTAAACTGTACGTGAACTACTTTTCTTCTTGTTCATTAGTTAGCGTAACTATACTATAGTAAGTGATGTTGCAGCGCAGTGATACTAGGAATGTAAAAGTAAAGAATAAAAGTTATCTCCTTTCCCTCTGTCTCTGTGCCTCGTGATTTTATTGTTCGTGTTAAGTGAAAGAAACACAACAAAATTGGCGACGAGTATTTTGGAGCCCTACGTTTTTTTTGGTGGACAAGTGGTCAGAAACAAACGACGGCGTTTCTTTCGTCAGTAACTACACTTTTGTTCTGACATCTCCGGCCTACGACCGCTAACAGGGGCGCTGGTACTGCTGAACGAGACGGGACGAACACGAAAGGAAAGTGAGTAACGTGAACCATCCATTTCAGCTAAGATGTACGGACATCTAGGACAGATGGATGCTTTTGATAGCACAGTGGAAGAGTGGACAACATATATAGAGAGACTTGAACAGTACTGCCTGGCAAACGACATTGAAAACGAAAGAAAAGTGGCTGTTCTCCTAAGCGTCATGGGCGCAAAGACGTACAATCTGTTACGCAGTTTAACAGCACCGGTAAAACCCGCTGAGAAAACGTTTAAAGAAATCGTGGAAGTGATGCAGATGCATTTAAATCCCAAACCGCTAGTCATTGCTGAACGTTTTCGCTTTCATAAGCGTAACCAGCAGAAGAACGAGTCCATATCAGACTATATTGCAGAGCTGCGCAGGCTCGCGGAGCACTGCCAGTTTGGCGGAGGGTTATCAGACGCTCTACGAGATAGGTTTGTATGCGGGCTGCACAATGAGAGCACACAAAAAAGACTGCTTACAGAGAATGATTTAACGTTAACTCGCGCATTGGAAATAGTGATTTCAATGGAAACAGCCGCGAAGGACGCGTTCGAACTGCAACGAAAGACCGTATTAGACTGCCAAGTGAACAAATTCACCACAAAGCGCGCAGAGAAAAGCCAATGCTGCTTTAGATGCGGAAAAAGGTCACACGAGCCTTCCGAGTGCTGGTTCAAAGATAAAGACTGCAGACAATGCCACAAAAAGGGTCACATTCAGAAAATGTGCAAAACAAGAGTGAAGCAAAAAAACCTGGAAATTAGGTAGCAAACACAAAAAGGTACATGATATGAATGACACAGACTCAGACTCCTCGGACGTTCGGGAAGAGTTGTCTTCTCTAGAACTACATTCTTTTGAAGATCATAAAAGAATCTGGGTGTTACCTGTAGTTGAGGGAGTGAAATTAAAAATGGAACTGGACACAGGGTCCGCTTTGTCAATCATTTCCCACCAGACCTACAAAGAAAAATTCTCGCACCTGAAACTTAAACACACCAGAATAATGTTAAAGACATACACAGGGGAGAAGATAGCACCTGTGGGGAAAGTGAAAGTTAAAGTGAAGTATGAAAACAAGCGGAGGATACTTGATTTGTATGTCCTGCAAAATGATAGTGTACCATTGTTTGGACGTGAATGGCTACAAAGTATTCAGCTTAACTGGAAGTCCACCAAAGCAGTGCACTTCACGACATCACACAGTCCAGCCTTGGTACAAGAGCAGCTAGCTAAGCTAATGGCATGGTCAGCTCAGGTGTTTCAAGAGGACATCGGTACTCTGAAACATATAAAGGCACAAATTGCACTTGAGGATAATGCCAAGCCCAAGTTCCATAAGGCTCGACCTGTGCCGTACTCTATCTGCCCTAAAGTTGAAGCAGAACTCAAGCGTTTAGAGGACCAAAGTATACTGTCTCAGGTGGATTTGTCAGACTGGGCGATGCCTATAGTACCAGTAGTGAAGAAAATGGCACAGTATGCATTTGTGGAGATTTTAGGGTGACCATAAATCCGGTTCTACGTGCTGACCAATATCCACTGCCCCGCATAGATGTTATCTTCGCATCACTTGCAGGTGGGAAAAGTTTTTCAAAGATTGACTTGGCACAGGCATATTTGCAGATGGAAGTGGAGGACGACTCCAAAAGGTATCTGACCATCAATACCCACAAAGGTCTATTTCGCTATAATAGACTAGTTTTTGGTGTAACTTCAGCCCCAGCAGTGTGACAGAGAGCTATGGACCAAGTTCTACAGGGTATCCCTGGCACACAGTGCTTTCTGGATGATATCCTCATCACTGGTCCTGATGATGAGACTCATTTGGCAAACCTGGAAGCTGTTTTAACCAGATTGGCAGAGTTTGGACTGAAAGCAAACAAGAACAAATGTGAGTTCTTCAAAGACTCTATAGAATACTGTGGACATGTAATAGATAAAGATGGACTTCACAAGTCTCAGGACAAAATTAGTGCTGTCCTCAAGGCCCCACAACCAGTGAATGTAAGTCAGTTGCGTTCCTTTTTGGGCCTTATAAATTACTACCACAAGTTTCTGCCAAACCTTTCCATGGTCCTTCATCCTTTGAATTGTCTGTTACAGCTGGAGCGAAAATGGAAGTGGACACCAGCTTGTGAGCAAGCCTTTCAAAAAGCAAAGGAGTTAATAACTTCAGACAATGTGCTTACTCACTATAACCCCAGCTTGCCCCTACACCTAGCTTGCGATGCTTCGCCTTATGGCATTGGCGCAGTGTTATCACATCGCATGCCTGATGGATCCAAAAGACCAATTGCATATGCATCCAGGTCGTTGACTTCAGCTGAGTCAAATTATGCCCAAATTGACAGAGAAGCTTTGAGCTAGGTATGGTGTGTAAAGAAATTCAACCAGTACCTATATGGGCATCACTTCACTTTAGTAACGGATCACCAACCGCTCCTGGCCATTTTCAGCCCCCACAAAGGTGTACCGCTGATGGCGGCCGCCCGTTTACAAAGATGGGCACTGTTCTTAGGGGCCTATGATTATGCCATTGATTTCAGGGGAACTAGACGACACACTAACGCCGACGGACTGTCGCGTTTACCTTGTGCATTACGTACGAAGTTGACAGGGGAAGATCCAGTTGAAATGTTCCATATTGCACAGATGGAACCACTTCCAATGACTGCCACTCAAATACAGAGAGAGACCAATCGAGACCCAATCCTGGCTAAGGTCTACGAACTGACCATGAGAGGATGGCCTGTGGCAGGTGACCCACAGTTTCCTGAGTACTCAGTCAGACGGGAACAGTTGTCTATTTCCCAAGGCTGCATTATGTGGGGAACGAGGGTGATTGTGCCACCAAAGCACCGTCCTAAAATACTGGAAGCACTGTGTGAAGGTCACATGGGTGTTGTCAAAATGAAGAGTTTGGCAAGAAGTTATGTATGGTGGCCAGGTCTTGATCGTCAAATAGAAGAGACAGCTAAAGCTTGCCCAGGATGTCAACAAACCCAGCAACAACCTCAGAAAGCACCCTTACATTCATGGGAATGGCCCTCTACTGTCTGGCAGCGAGTTCATATTGACTATGCCAGGCCCTTCCTTGACAAGATGTTCCTGGTAGCTGTCGATGCATACTCAAAGTGGCCGGAAATTTTCACAGTGAACAAGGCGACATCCAGCACTACAATTGAAATTCTCCATGGATTGTTTGCACGTACGGGTTTTCCAAAACAGCTAGTGAGCGATAATGGAACCCAGTTTAGTTCAGATGAGTTCCATGTTTTTGTCAAAAGCAATGGTATCAAACATATTACCTCTGTGCCCTACCATCCAGCTACAAATTGCCTTGCTAAGAGATTTATTCGCTCCTTCAAACAATCTCTGAAAGCTATGAACAAGGAGACAGTCTCATTACAAGAGAAGATAGCAACATTCTTTCTTGCTTACAGAAACACCCCTCATGCAGTCACAAATCAGTCACCAGCTATGCTCTTTTTGGGAAGGAATCTGAGATCGCGCTTGGATCTTTTGAAACCCAACTTGCGGCTTCACATGCAAGGAAAACAGGGTACACAAGACCAAAAGAAAGCCCTGCTCAGAAGTTTTGATGTTGGTCAACAAGTGCTTGCAAGAGACTATAGAAATGCATGTCAGAAATGGCAGCCAGGTGAAATTGTTTCAAAGACTGGACCTCTGACATACACAGTGAAGGTTGGTCACAACATGGTCTGGCGAAGGCATATAGACCAACTCCTGGATGCGACAGTACAAGGTAAATACAAGGACACTGGGGAAGCATTACCTACATCCCAGGATGCGGGGGAGTTTGCTCTCATCATGCCAGACACACCTCAGACCTTGTCTGACTCAGTTACTGTTCCTGTAACTGAACAGCCTACCACTTCCCAACAGCTGCGTTACCCAGAACGTATACGTAAACCTCCTCAAAGACTTAATTTGTAGATAAACTGAAATCTACGGACTGATAGGTGATAGTGGAGAATTGAATCGATATGTGTTAAAAAAATAAAATAAAATACAAGTGACATTGTGTTATGTTTATTAATAATTTGGTAAATTTGGTAAAGTTTTACAACTGAAAGGGAGGAAATGTGTCTTAGTAAACTGTACGCGAACTACTTTTCTTCTTGTTCATTAGTTAACTATACTATAGTAAGTGATGTTGCAGCGCAGTGATACTAGGAATGTAAAAGTAAAGAATGAAAGTTATCTCCTTTCCCTCTGTCTCTGTGCCTTGTGATTTTATTGTTCGTGTTAAGTGAAAAAAACACAACACTAAGAAAGTCAATCAATCGATCAAAATGTATTTATATAGCGCTTTTTACAACAGTTATTGTCACAAAGCAGCTTTACAAGTGTCCAAGTCCAAGCACCCAGTGAGCAAGCCAAGGGCGACAGTGGCAAAGAAAAATTCCCTAAGAGCATGAGGAAGAAACCTTGAGAGGAACCAAGACTCAGGGGGAACCCATCCTCCTCTGTCCGACGCTGGTCACCATAACAACAATTAAAGAGATAGAAAAACAAAGAAAAGGTGGGAAGGATAAATAAATCTCATCTTGGTGTGTATTTATATTAGTGGTGGGCCGTTAACGGCGTTCGTTAATTTGATACTCTTATCGGGCGATATAAAAATTATCGCCGGTAATCTATTCTTAAAGTTGGGAACTGGGTCAAGATGGGTAAGCAAACTATGATGACTTTCACCTTGATAGTTTAGCTCGGCTGTATTCCTAACCAAATTGCACAGTAGGGGCGAGAACGAGTTTTCAAACCTGTGAATTACAAATCGTACGTGTTTTTACATGGATGCAGCCATGAAGTCGCCAGGTTTGCTTCATGGAAAATTCATTTTTAGGAACGTAAAGTGTTACCGGAGCGGAGCTCGGAGCGGTCGTTTTCTGCATGGTCCTAGCGCTAGATTTGTCGCTATTTTTAAATATTTCTTTTTAACCGTTAAAACTGCGGAGGACCAAAACCGGCTTTTGAAAAAGTGCCCCCCTCCCAAATTACGTCCATGAGGTTAAATGTACTAAATGTTGGCTTCCATTTCAAATATCATGTTTAGCTGAATAAACATGTTATCAACCCCTTTTAATGTACAGTATGTAGGCTTACAAATTCATGTTTAACTGAATAAACCGTTGAACACGGGTAGCCTACATTTTATTGAGCATGTTTTTTTTCTTCAAGTATCAAAGTAGAACAGCTTTCTCAAGCAGTCATTGATGCATTTTGGAAACAGGAGATGAGCCCCTGGTCTAATGCACCCTCTGTATTAAGAAACCCTATCTCAAAGACTGACTTTTAGTCATTACTTGGGTTAGCATGCATATGAGCCATTTTAATATAGATTAATCTAGATTAATTTCAAGATTTCAGTGAGATTAATCTAGATTAAAAAAATTAATCTATGCCCACCCCTAATTTATATACATGAGTTCTCTATGTATTTCCTATTCAGTCCTAAAGGTCTTGATGTTTGGTAATAGTAATCATAGCAGGGCAGAATTCGGGGTGGTGAGAGGGTCCAAGGCAGTTTATCCTTCATCCACACTGGTTAGTCAGAAAGTGTCTTTTTTACTTCAGTTGCTATTATGTGGTGAGATTTTGTCAGCATCAAATTTTGGTGCCACTGTTGGCCTTTTCGACTTTACAGACTCTACGTTTGACGTTAACCAACAGCCCGTGATCCTGTGGTTGGCTCCTGGGCGCAGTGGCGGGAACTGAGCTTTTCCAATTTTGGGTGGACAAGAAGAAATTGAATTGATTGCACTACAATCCGTTCAGTCACATGAATAGAAATAGCCATGTCCAATCTAGTGTATTTTGTGGATTCCTAGATTGTCAATTCCGTGAAACAATCGGACTCAGAATTGGCATTTCAGGCCTTAAACACCAGGTTCCAAACACCAGACAAAAACCAGGCCTTGATGCCAGACCTCAGATGGCAGGTCAGGGACGGTATGGCAACAGGCTTCTGAGTTTGTGCCCAATATCCCACAGTGCCCTGCGGCACCCCTCGTACTCATCCCACCCCCAGCCAAACACTGTGAAAACCCTGTGATGTTTGGCCAGGCTGAGGAAGACACTGAACCCATCACCGAATGAATGCCATGAAGAGTAGTGTGTGAGTGGGTATTAACAGTTGTCATATCTACCCTGTTCTTAGTGTGTGTGTGTGTGTGTGTGTGTGTGTGTGTGTGTGTGTGTGTGTGTGTGTGTGTGTATGCATGTGTGTGTTTAGATTTTATGGCAGTTGTGGTAAAAATACATGTAGGAGAGGGGGATTTTATGACACCCACATTCAGGCTGTGGACCAGAAATATGTTGCACTAGAGGAATATCTCACCTGTTTACCCTGATGACTTGAACAGTGATACAGGTACACATGCACATGTTTGTGTGGCTCTCACACATGCAGTCACAGTTAGTCAGGGTGTGGCAATGGTGGCTGTCACAGTGGAAACGGACCAGGGAGGTTTGGTGGATTCCTGCTTGCTGGACAGCAGGATAGCTGGGGCAGTTGCTGGGGTAGACCACACAGAGTTCATCACCATAGCGACGACCCATGGCAGAAATACTCACGCAGGCTTTGAGGAGACAGTATGCTAAAAAAAATGCATAACAGCCTCTGTGAGGGCGAGGGTTGTAAGTGTGTGTGAGTGAAGGTTGTGTGTCTGTGTGGTGAGTGTGTGAGTGAGGGTTGTGTGTCTATGAGGGTGAGTGTGTGGGAGGGTGAGTCTGCATATGTGTAGAGAGACAGAGACGGAGGAAGAGAGATGATGGTGTGGAGGTGGGGGTGTGTGTGTAGGAACATATGGGGCAGGAGAGTATTTCTGTATTCCTCTTACTGTGTGTGTTTGTACATACTGTGTAGTCTATTACATCTACAGTCCTGTTATCAATTCTGGAATCTGTCAAAACTTTAACTTACATGAATAGCATGTGGACAAATGTAATGAATGTTTTCCAAACCCTTTATTAGAGTGAAGGGTACTTTTAGTCAATAGTCATGACATAACTGTGATCCACTGTGAATAAGAACCTTTACAGAGTGAAAATGAGCATTAATGTGAACTGAGAGGGGCGATAATAGTGTGTGTGTGTGTGTGTGTGTGTGTGTGTGTGTGTGTGTGTGTGTGTGTGTGTGTGTGTGTGTGTGTGTGAGAGAGAGAGAGAGACTTCAGGAGAGAGTGGCTGATTCAAAGACGTGTGTGACTTGAGAGAGGGGAGGGGCTGATTCAGGAGAGAGGGGAGGCTCTGTAACTTCTCCTCCATCACTGCATTTTTTTCATTTGCTTTTTTTTCTTTTGTTAGTGAGACAGCCAGTAACAGGTGATACTATAAACAGGAAGTGTGTGTGTGTGTGTGTGTGTGTGTGGCCTGTTCAGTCTCCCACAATCACTTCACTACACATGGACATTTGACCAATCACGGTATGCAAATCCACCCACAGGAGGATTTTGAATATACATTCCAGAGGAGGGAAAGGGGGTATAATACCTCAGTGTTATACATCACCAAGTCCTTTAGAATTAGACATTATGCTTAATATATTATGTTAATTTGTATTATGTCACCACTCCCTAAATCAAATTTCAGTTCAATTCAGAATTCAAATATCATCACTATGTCTGGCTGTATACTGTTCTGAGATCAGCCTATATGCGGATGATCCTGAATTCCTTATGTTTGGCTGGCTGGCTGGAGAAGCATTTGGATTAAACAAATTCATCTGATCTCCAACAGAGATCAACTGACCTTACAACACATTGTGTACACCATTCAAAATACAGTGGAACCTTGAGATACGAAATTCATTCCTTTCGAATTAGTTGATTTACTCGTTAGCTAATAAACAAATATCCCCATTTAAAATAATGAGAAAGCAATGAATCTGTTCCAGCCCTCCCCTAAAGTCACCCCAAAAGTCAACAGCTATTTTAGCTGTTAACAAACGAGGCTCTCGTTAACGCTATCTCCCGCGAGCTGCTTCTCCCGTGAGCTGCTTCTCTTGCGGCCACAACAACGTCAGGTCATTCAGAGACAAGCACAGCTTTGAGATCATTTTAACGCTCTTGGCTGGTGTTGTCGTTGTCAAAGTCATTTCGGTCGTGCTGGCCTGCTCATGCCTCCATGTGATTTCCAACTTTATATCCAGTGTAATCGGCTTTTTCTTGCTACCAGCTCTTTCCACTTTGCTTTTTTGGGGCCATTATTCAAAACAAGTAATTTGTGAAAAACACACATTACAAAAAGAACAAAAACGTTTTGAAAAGAAATGTTTCTGTCTGGAACAGTGGCGGAGTTAGACTTTTTTTAAGGGGTGGCCAAAGGGTGACCAAGGCTTTATCAGAGGGGTCCATATACAAATGATGAACGAAAGGAAACACATATTTGCTCTTAAAATGACCATTTCCAGTGGGGTGGCACTAGGGGTGGCAAGGGCTCTGTTGGGGGTGGCAACTGCCCCTCCTGCCCCCCCTTTGGCTCCGCCACTGGTGTGGAAACGCAGGAGTGAAGTGGATGCCGTCCGTCGCTCGCTCACACCTCATGGAGTAACATGGAGGAAATCTCGTCACGGCTCGCGACACGCTGCCCCGTCATATCTCAGAGTCAGATTCATTTCTCTGACTAAAACTCTGAATTCCACATGTAGTCCTATTGGAAATTTCGTTAGTTGGGTTGGTCGTATCTACCCACGTAGTAGTAAAGGTATTGTTGTATTAAATATGTATGTATGTGAGATGTTGTATGTGACGCAACATGTCAAAGACAAAGTTTAAATCTGAACCTGAAACTGAAAATATTAAGTCTCCTCTGATGTCTGATGCAGGGTCATCATTCCCCTGATCATGTTCTGTGCTATTGGTTGTGTGCTATTGGTACTGGCTGTGTGGTATTGGTGTTGGTTGTGTGGTAGCGGTACTGCTTGTGTTGTATTGATACTGGTTGTGTGGTACTGGTATTAGTTGTGTTGTATTGGTACTGGCTGTGTGGTACTGGTATTAGTTGTGTTGTATTGGTACTGGCTGTGTGGTACTGGTATTAGTTGTGTTGTATTGGTGCTGGCTGTGTGGTACTGGTATTAGTTGTGTTGTATTGGTGCTGGCTGTGTGGTACTGGTATTAGTTGCATGTTGTTCTTTCATGTTCCCAGTGTGGTGACATGTTCTATCACAAAGTGCATCAGTATATATCAGTATATATCAGTATGTACCCCTGAAGACACACTGTCTAAAAATTATGTTGTAGATAATGACACTCTGTAAGCATTTGTCCTCCTGTCTCCATTGTCTACACATTAGTTCCCCATCCAGCTCTTCTCCTCTCAGTCTGTCTGTCTGCAGCGGCAAGTCCTCTCAAAACTCTTCACTTGCACAGCAAAAGAAATATGTTGGGGGAATGAAATACACTCTTAATTCATCTCCTCCACCTCCTGCCCCTCTCTGACACTACACTCTCACTTGGTCTGCTGGCCAGATTTGATTGCAGTAGTTTGAAGTGATTTCTTATTGTACCAGTCCGAAATGATTTTTTGAATCGGGCTCCATTCTGGGTTGGTAGGTGTTGTGATTGTGTCAGTGTGAAGACAGAGACCTTTCTTCCTCCCTCTCCATTTACTTCCTTCTGTCTCTGTCTCTCTCCTCTCAGTCCCGTCAGACGCCAGAGGGTGAATTCCTGCCGCTGGACCAGTGTGAGCTGGATGTGGGCTTCGGGACGGGCGCCGACCAGCTCTTCCTCGTCTCACCGCTCACCATCTGCCACGAGATCAATCCCAAGAGTCCCTTCTTCGACCTCTCCCAGCGATCGCTCAGAAATGAGCAGTTCGAGATCGTCGTCATCTTAGAGGGCATCGTGGAAACTACGGGTAACACTCATCTGCTTTCTGCCTGTTTCGGAGTAATGTTCTTCAGTCCTGTCATTTCTCGCCCCTCAGTCCTGTTTCACTCCATTGTCCTGTCTCACTCTACAGCCCTGTCTCACTCCTCAGTCCTCTCTCACTCCCCAGCCCTGTCCCACTCTACAGTCCTGTCTCACTCCACTGTCCAGCGACCATGTTTGGGCCAGTAGTGTAAATGTAGATAAATGGGTACCGTCTCCGTTGCAGATAAGAAGGCTGTGGGTCCTTCATCTCAGCGGGACTGAATAATTAGGGAGGGAAGATCAATGCCATGCTAATGAAAAGACTGGTGTTGATACAGGAGTAGATCCCTGGCAGGTACTGAGTTTAAATGTTCATCTACACAGACTGGTTCAGACACCAACAGGCTGCTCTAATGATCATCTGTTTAAAGGTATCTATGTTTGTTTGGTTCAGTACCAAGCAGTTGCCAAGCTGACACATTGACATAATTTCTCTGGAAACCATTTTCGTCCTCTACCAGTCAGAAGGTCACAGAGATTCTTTTTGCCAGACCTAATATATCTTATGATCTTATCCAGTGGCATTTTGAAAGCTACAGTTTGTGTTCGTGTGGCCAAAAATATATTTATTTTATAATATATCTTAAACTAGCCACAGATTAGATTGCCTGTACCAATGTAGTGGTTTATTAAGGCAATACCATTTTTTAAACATGACATGATAATGGTATGTGAGAGAAAACAATGCAGCAATAATAACTGAATTGATAATATGGAATATTGGTCCAAGGATATTTTACACCCCCTGCTCTTCTCAATGTGAGGCATGACTGGAGAAGAATCTCTGATGCTACGCCATCATCTGTTTGATGATGACCGTCCGACATCGCTGTTCTGTTCCATCGCAAGCCTCCCTCCACTGAGGAAGATCTGACACCCACACCTCTCCCGGTCTGTCTCTCTCTCCCAGTCTATCCCTCTCTCTCCCAGTCTATCCCTCTCTCTCCCAGTCTGTCCCTCTCTCTCCCAGTCTATCCCTCTCTCTCCCAGTCTGTCCCTCTCTCTCCCAGTCTATCCCTCTCTCTCCCAGTCTGTCCCTCTCTCCCAGTCTGTCCCTCTCTCTCCCAGTCTATCCCTCTCTCTCTCAGTCTATCCCTCTCTCTCCCAGTCTATCCCTCTCTCTCCCAGTCTGTCCCTCTCTCTCCCAGTCTATCCCTCTCTCTCCCAGTCTGTCCCTCTCTCCCAGTCTGTCCCTCTCTCTCCCAGTCCATCTCTCTCTCCCAGTCTGTCCCTCTCTCCCAGTCTGTCCCTCTCTCTCCCAGTCTATCCCTCTCTCTTCCAGTCTGTCCCTCTCTCTCCCAGTCTGTCCCTCTCTCCCAGTCTGTCCCTCTCTCCCAGTCTGTCCCTCTCTCTCCCAGTCTATCCCTCTGTCTTCCAGTCTGTCCCTCTCTGCCAGTCTATCCCTCTCTCTCCCAGTCTGTCCCTCTCTCTCCCAGTCTGTCCCTCTCTCTCCCAGTCTGTCCCTCAGTAAGCCCTGGTCCTGCTGTGGCCCTCCAGACTGCTGCAGTGTACTGGCCTGCACTCCTAAGTGTTTATAGATCTGCAGGGACTCTGGACCCTGATGGAAATGTCAAGCTGATCGTTGGACATGCTCTCACGCTCTCAGGTCTTGCGGGCACTTGCCCCCCGGTTCATGGAGCACGTGTTGTAACTACGGCAGCTGTGGCTCCCTGGAAACAACATGCTCACACTTTGAGGAGTGACTGAAGGAGGCAGGGAGAACTGGGGGAGCTGGGAGAACTGGGGGAGCTGGGAGAACTGGGAGAACTGGGGGAGCTGGGGGAACTGGGGGAGCTGGGGGAACTGGGAGAGCTGGGAGAACTGGGGGAGCTGGGGGAACTGGGAGAACTGGGGGAGCTGGGGGAACTGGGAGAACTGGGGGAACTGGGGGAGCTGGGGGAACTGGGAGAGCTGGGAGAACTGGGAGAACTGGGGGAGCTGGGGGAACTGGGGGAGCTGGGGGAACTGGGGGAGCTGGGGGAACTGGGAGAGCTGGGAGAACTGGGGGAGCTGGGGGAACTGGGAGAGCTGGGAGAACTGGGAGAGCTGGGAGAACTGGGAGAGCTGGGAGCTGTTTAGGTCATACACAGATGAATCTCCCACAAGAACCTGCCACCTCTTACTGCTGTGGTTACACATCACACACACACACACACACACACACACACACACACACACACACACACACACACACACACACACACAAATGCTGCCTTAAAGTCCCTGTCTTGATCAGCACCTGTTCAGAACATCCCTGAATATCAACACCATAGCTATATGACACAGAACAGCCCTGAACATTCATGAACATCAGAGCCTCACTTGTGTAACACAGTACAGTTCTGAACATCCTCCTTCCGTTCTCACTAACACTATCACCACTAGCTGACAGACTTCCAGCAGGTCATCAGTGTACAATGCACCAAACATGTCAGGCTGATTAAACATCCAGTTAAAGGTATAGGTGAAATGTGTGTGTGTGTGTGTGTGTGTGTGTGTGTGTGTGTGTGTGTGTGTGTGTGTGTGTGTGTGTGTGTGTGTGTGTGTGTGTGTGTGTGATAAATAATGTAGATTATAGGGTCATTACTGAGGTGAGACAAGCCTTTCTCTCTAGATCAAGATCTCATCATCTCGTACACATCTACATAAAGGAGTGTGAAAGGGCTCAGTTAAAGCAGATGAGTTAATCAAAGCAGTGAGCTCATGGTGGAAACAAAGTTTATGCCAGCCGCGTATCTCTGTACTGATATTGACAACACCTCAGTGTATGATGTATAATACTGAAGCCTCATTAATCAGTGGCCCAGTGATGTTGTGCCAGCTGGGAAATATTTTACACTCTAGACTTTAATTTTCATCAGGAATGTAGCCAAAAGGTGATTTAACACGTGCCCCAAGTGGTTTTGTTCTGTCTCTCTCTCTCTCTCCACCTGTCTCTCCCCGCCTCTCTCTCTCTGCATGTATCTCTCTGTCTCTGTCTCTTTTTCTCTGTCCTCTTTATTCACTTACATTCATTCTAAAGACAGATGAATACTATTTTTGTACAGCATCAAAGACTCTCTCCTGCTTTCCAGGGACTAACAGGTCTGGATTGATCTGTGTATTGACTGTGAAACCCAAATCCAAAAGATTCTATTTGGAACCACTCTCTCCCCCTTCCTCTCTCCCTCTCCCCCTCTCCCCCTCTCCCACTCTCTCTCTCTCTCTCTCTCTCCACCCCTCTTGCTATTTCTCCCTCCTTCTCTGTCCCTCTCTCTCTCCCTTCTCCCACTCTTGCTCAAACAGGTCTGTATTAAACCGTAATTCTTAATGAATAATGAAGCTGCCTGACTTTCTGAGCTTGTGAATGTCTCTCTGGGCTCTGGTTAAAGAGGCCCCTATAAGATCCACACACATGCAGGCACACTGCACTCAGAGACTGTAAATGAGCTCTCATTGACAGGGCAGAGGTGGCAACAGATCACTGAGGGAGAGAAAGCAACCCAGTGATGGAGAGAGAATTATTCATCATTTGGAAGTACAAACCTTAGGCTTCCACCATTGGAATATCCATTTTTAAGTCCTCCCTCTCCCTCTGTGTCTCAGGTATGACGTGCCAGGCGCGTACCTCCTACACGGAGGACGAGGTGTTGTGGGGTCACCGCTTCCTGCCCGTCATGTCTCTGGAAGAAGGCTTCTTCCGAGTGGACTACTCTCAGTTCCACAGCACCTTTGAGGTGCCCACTCCACCCTTCAGCGTGAAGGAGCACGAGGAGGAGGGTTCACTCCCATCCCCGCTCACCACACCCCACCGTGACCGTGTCTTCTCTGTCAACTGCCTGGAGCTGGGTGTCGAACCCAGCCAGGCTGGGGGCGGGTGTGGGGGCGGAGCCTCCTGCCGGTTGCCCAGCAAGTTGCAGAGAATGAGCTCCTCTGGAAAGGAGGAGCTTCCCAGGAAAGTGCTACGTCTGAGTTCGCAGCCATCAGAGAAGGCATCGAGCACAGGCGACCTGCCTCTCAAGCTACAACGCATGGGCTCTGGACCGGGCCAAGGCGATGCTGATGACCACTTCCACCTTAAGGCACTCAAGGTGGGGTTTGAACCCATGACCATGTCCACCGGAGACCTCCACCAGCGTAGCCTGCCCCCGACCCCGGCACCTCCACCCACGCACCCGCACACACGCCTGCCCTCGGCCAGTGGTCGGCCCGACGACAACCTGCCCGCCAAGCTGCGGAGGATGAATGCTGATCGTTGAGGAGCAGGGGCTGCTGGGAGATTGTTCTTCCCTGCCGATCTGGCAGCAGGTGTCAGCTTCTCCTCAACCATGGTCAGAGTTCGGAACCAGGTGGGATCGGCATGGAAGAACAACGTTTACCCACAGCAAAGTTACACAGACGGAGGAAGATCGGAGGTCGCGGATGGACTGGGAATAGCATCCAGACGACGGCACATGTAGTGAATGAGAAGAATGGAGAGAGAGTGTGAGAGCATGAAAGAGAGAGGGGGGGGGTTGATCCATGCATGAAGGGAGAGGGTTATTTAGTTGTCTGGTTGTTTGTGTGTGTTCATTCCACAGAGCACAGGCTCTAGCTGGGACTACTGTTAGTTCTGACGCTTTAGCTGGTTCACACACACCACGTGTGCATGCAGTCACACTCTACATTGCTGTGTAGCAACCCTCTCCCAGCTCAGAGATTCGAAATTAATAAATTCTATTTAAGAGGCTTTTCCTGTGCTGTACTCTTTGAATCACAGCAGACTGATTGAGTCTTTTATTCTTGTTTAGGGTCTGTGACACTGTTGAATTCATGATCCTCACAACCATAATGCTGCATGTTTGGTGTTCTGATGTTTTACATATATGAATAATGAATGGGATCACAAACACAATAATAATTTCCTTTCATTGTTTATTTGTGCAACATGACCAATGTTTCATAATGAAGATCTGATGTTGCATGACTAAAACAATGTGAAAACTATTAGTGTGAGTTTGCACACAAGCACGAAATGTGTGATTCAAACAGCTCTGAAATGAGCACGAGGGCCAGTACGCGCGTGGAAGGCACCAGCTTTGAAAGGCATGTTGGGATTGCCTCTCCCAGCACACGTCACAACCCTCTCACTGAGCCACAGAGTTCACTATAACATGCATGCAACAGCTAATCATGCCATTGGAGATGTAATTTGTTGAGTGGATTGCAGATTGGCTACCGTGAATGTCAATCAAAATACAACCGTCAGTGCAGATGTGCGATTCATCTACTACTATTTTATGTGACGCGATCTACGCACATTCCTTCGCGATCGACCGACACTTCCTTCGCGATCGACCGGTCGATCGCGATCGACGTAATGAGCACCCCTGATCTATTGTCTATTGTCTCAATCATGCCTTTTGATCTTACACATACAGGCTGAAAGCTTGTTTAACATCTTACCCCCTCTCTTATGAAGGGCAGATACTAGGCATTACACCATGCCAAGCAAGATCAGAACCAGCAAATCCAGAGTCAGCTACACCAGAACCAGCAATCTAGAACCAGCAAATCCAGAGTCAGCTAGACCAGAACCAGCAATCTAGAACCAGCTAATTCAGTGTCAGCTAGACCAGAACCAGTAATCTAGAACCAGCAAAACTAGTCAGCTACACCAGAACCAGCAATCTAGAACCAGCTAATCCAGAGTCAGCTAGACCAGAACCAACAGTCTAGAACCAGCAAGTCCAGAGTCAGCTAGACCAGAACCAACAATCTAGAACCAGCAAAACTAGTGTCAGCTAGACCAGAACCAGCAATCTAGAGCCAGCCAATCCAGAGTCAGCCAGACCAAACCAGAAATTTAGAATCAGTAAAACTAGAGTCAGCTTGAGCCGTGTTCTTGTGGAGATCTGAAAATGTATCAAATTGAGGATTTCCTGTTGTTATGCTTTGCACACTCTGTACACACAAAACCCTGAGAAAGGTCCATAGTCAACATTTATGATTTTTTTTTACATTATCCCATTTTAACTAAAAAAAAAACCCAGATTCCCCTTTTTCTTTTGGTTTACTTTGTGTTTTGGAAGTTGGCAGTGGGGACTGAGGAGTTTGCACACACTCCCTAGCAGGGCTCTGTTCATTCAGCAGATTTGTAGTTCTGCACATTAAAATTTAAAATGCTTAAAATATTGTTCTCACAAACAGCATGGCATCATTAAGAGTGTTAAGGATAAGAGAGTGTTGAGGTCCTGATCATTACCCAGTGAGAGTAACAAATTTCTTGCCCGTGTTATGGTATTATGCTAGAATGACGCATTAGAAAAATGCCCTTTAACTGTTTGAGAGTTTAATCCCTATAAGGGGCAGATCTCCTGTGGCTGGAGGACTGAGAGCAGCAATTACTGCTGTCAAAAGAACCTTCAGCACAGAGGAGAAGGAACACACCACTTATAGTAATTTTGCCACGTGGTGTGGAGACAAACGAACACACACACACACACACACACACACACACACACACACACACACACACACACACACACACACACACACACACACACACACACACACATAGGGGTCAAAGGGGAAAAAAACAAGAGCAAAGACACAAAGCATTTCATTTCAGCACCATGGACAGGGCCAATGTGATCGGCTCTGAAACAGGTCGACGCAGCACGATTAGCGCGGTAGAAAGCAAAAACAGCGAGTTAAAAAAGCTGATACGTCCCACAGTATATCGGAGAAGAGGAGAATGATCAGACCGAGAAAACGGAACATCGAGCATGTACTTCGAGCATGTACAGTAATAGGTGTTCAGACTGTTGGAAATATGGCCCCACCGCTTCTGATAAACACGTTAAACAGAACATTTCCTCGCTTCTCAGACCGTCACTCTAACGCTTACTGTGTTCCCGTTAACAAATACTGTGAGTCGTGACGTTTTTAAGATCGTTTGTGATTCGCTTCTGCGAACAACACAGAAAAAAAGGATCGTTATTTGTTGGGACTTGGGGTCACGTTTCTGCACGCGCGTTTGTAATAACATAAGCACGCATAACGGTTTTAATGATCCAACATTAGTTGGAACGTAATCAGTCCAGACAGCTTCAAACACTTTGGATCAGCTGCTAAACATATCGCCTTTTGAAGACCTCCATCTCACTCAGGGTCTCAGTAATGGTTTTGCCCCCAGACAATCACTATCATCGGTGATTTAAACGTAATGCTGACGTCTTTCCTGGTGTAAAAATATAAGGGCTATTAAAAATTCAACAGCATGGGAGAGTAGCAGCCTACAGTATATCCGTGTTCAGGGCGGTCATAACGCAGCTATGAAATGTTATCTGCGTGAGTTCTGACTCTTAGGCAGGCGTGTTCAGGAATGAAGCGCCTTTTGAAAATCTGAATCATAATCTCTCTCTGGGACATGATAAGAGTATCAGAGCGCATGCGTTAATTAAATCAGTAACGTTGCGGTTCAACACATCCGTGGCTTTCATCTAGAATCATAATCACATTCATTGCTGTGAGCAGCTCAACCGCACTGTCCCGTCTCACACTCCAGCAGAGTCTCTCATTTAAAAATCACATTTGCAGTCAACAAAATATGCAAACAAAACATTTGTAAAGATAAAATACTTAAGATAGGTAGAATAAGACAACCCACAAAAAACAAACAAACAAAAAGAAAGTCCACCTGAATATACAGGCCGGCGTTAAAGACACGCGAGTGTCATAGACTGCTCGAGATCCTAGCAGGTCTATGTGGATGAACTCTAACCTACACTTGGACAGTCAGTAGTTGCTCTTTTCTCGTTGCATGATGTCACTCAGCAACGATCAACTCCTCCCGAAACAGCACCAAAGCCGTCTCTAAGCCTTACAGCTGGAGAAACAGCGCGGAACACAGAGAGAGAGAGACAGAGAGCTGTTCTGACTTTGACACACCATGCGGAACTGATGCTGAAACCTTCCCGGAATTGACAAAAAAGCCAGAGAGAGAGGAAAAATCTCCATATTTCCATAGCATCTTATACACGAGTTCAAACAGTGACGTGTGTGCAGGTGAGGAGCCAGCACACCGCCTCTTTGATTCTCTGGGGACGGCGTTTTTTTTCCTCTTCGTCACTACTGTGAGCTGAAGCCTCTGGGCAGGTGTGTGCGCACTTCAGTTGGGTCACACGTTTCCATTGTTTGCCCTGAGCTCCGCTTCCCATTTTAGCCCAAAATTGTGCAGCACCAGAGAGGATTAATCTGTTACCATGCCAGCAGCACATGGCAGAAACACAAGAGGCTGAATTAAAAACACAATACACGGGCCCAGTGCAGCTCCTCCACTGTCTGGGCGGTCCTACACCTTTCACCATACGAGCCCACACCAGCCCGGTTTGAGTGCAGCAGTCACAGCATGTTCAGTGTGGGTGCATCCACCCACACCTCCGTGACCCCCACGTCAGTGGACATGATTCAGGCAGTAAGCTGTCCTCCGGACCTCTGTCCTCAAGACCTCTGTCTCAGTGGGATTTGAACCAATTACCCTTTGGTTCCAAGTCCATTAACCCAAAGCACTGGAGCTCACCGCTGCCCCTCCCCATCCATCGACTCCAAACGGGCCTCCACAGAGAGGATCATAAAACTGGGTTCCTGCTGACTACACACTGCTAGATTTATAGGACGATGCCAGAACACATGGGCGATGTTCCCCCACCCCCAGTGCTTGAAGCGGCACTAACAGCTCCATAGATCTGAGAGGGATCCATAACAGAGGACGTGTTGACCGGTACTGTGATTTGGACCTATCGCAGAAGTGTGAAATACCCCATCTGAATCCTTAGTGGCTTTAACGTTTACCACCTCGCTGCTGCCTGGGCATCTCCCACTCCGCCTGTATGGCATTGTTCTGGGACTCAAAACAAAGAGCTTTATTATGCTTCATATCAGCAAAAGCCAGCTCTCCAATTATAAAGCCAGCTCTCCAATAATTGAATCATCTGTGCATGCATATTCAGAAGAGGCTGTGCTGAGACAGAGAGACCTGGTGGAGTCTGCTCCCTCCCTGCTAAGACACTGTTGGGAATAATGCACCACCTACAATCAGTGGGGAACCGTCAGGGCCCTCTACGTTTGACAATCGACATCTAAACAATTACAAAAATATAAGCAAATAAATTATTCAACCGTGTCTATTCAATCTGTGTTAAGTGGGTTAAGTGGAAGCCTGTGAACCTGTGTTTCCCCCTATCAGGACTGTGATGCCTCCGCAGAATGTTGCTGATTGGTGGGCCCGCTGTTCGTTTACAGAGGGCCAGGCAGTTATAATTCAGCGCAATACCAGTTTCAAATGACAGTAAAATTGACCAATCATATCTTCCCTCTTAGTGGGCAGGCATAATTGTATGATAATTTCCACCCGCTGTGGCGACGCTAGCTAGCGTTAGTGTACCACCGCTAGCTAGTTTGTTGAGGAGAGGAAACATTTTTTTTTCGGGGGGGAGGGGGGGTGGGAGCGGGTCCAGGTTTAATGGTCACGTTTCGCTACTGCCTACAATAAAACATTCATAAAACAACCATGTGATGTCAGGCCACATCTATGGATTAACATTTGATCAGGACATTGCTATTGTGGTCTTATTTGGCTGTGAAATGCCGTGGGTGTCTTTAGAAGTTAGCAATGCAGAGGGCCGGTCTGGGATAACGAGTGAGACTGGAAGCTTCCTAGTCCTGAAAGGGCTTAGCTTTCATTGTGCTCCTTTTCATTGTGCTCCTGTTGAGACTGTGCTCCTCCCCCTGACTGTAGAGACTGTGCTCCTCCCCCTGATTGTTCGAGTCTGTGCTCCTCCCCCTGACTATTAAGACTGTGCTCCTCCCCCAGACTGTAGAGACTGTGCTCTTCCATCTGAATGTTGAGACTGTGTTCCTCCCCCTGACTATTGAGACTGTGCTCCTCCCCCTGACTGTAGAGACTGTGCTCCTCCATCTGAATGTTGAGACTGTGTTCCTCCCCCTGACTATTGAGACTGTGTTCCTCCCCCTGACTATTGAGACTGTGCTCCTCCCCCTGACTATTGAGACTGTGCTCCTCCCCCTGACTATTGAGACTGTGTTCCTCCCCCTGACTATTGAGACTGTGCTCCTCCATCTGAATGTTGAGACTGTGCTCCTCCCCCTGACTATTGAGACTGTGCTCCTCCCCCTGACTATTGAGACTGTGCTCCTCCCCCAGACTGTAGAGACTGTGCTCCTCCATCTGAATGTTGAGACTGTGATCCTCCCCCTGGCTATTGAGACTGTGCTCCTCCCCCTGACTATTAAGACTGTGCTCCTCCATCTGAATGTTGAGACTGTGTTCCTCCCCCTGACTATTGAGACTGTGCTCCTCCCAGGGCTGGACTGGTAATCTGGCGTACCGGGCATTTGCCTGGTGGGCCGACAGTCTTCAGGGGTCGATGGATTTTTTTTCTTCCCTTTTTTTCTAAGAGACCAGCCCACAATTTAGAGGGGGCGGCCCATTGGCCCATCTTCAATATACAGTTGTGATCAAATTTATTCAACCCCCACTGAAATAAAGTGTTTTGGCCAGTTTGACATTGATTTTGATCATTTCAGTCATCTTATTTACAATTATATCAAAGAGGCACTTATAAATTAGACAAACATAACATAATATTTATGATGGAATAACCACAAATGTCTTTACTGTGCTCACATCATTATCAGTTTTATTCAACCCCCTAGTGACATTATTTTTTAGTACTTAGTACAACATCCTTTTCCAGTTATGACAGCTTTCAAGCGTGAAGCATAGCTTGACACAAGTGTCTTGCAGCGACCTATGGGTATCTTAGCCCATTCTTCATGGGCAAAAGCCTCCAGTTCAGTCACATTCTTAGGCTTGCGCACTGCAACTGCCTTCTTTAGGTCCCACCAGAGGTTCTCAATTGGATTTAAGTCTGGTGATTGCGATGGCCACTCTAGAATGTTCCAGCCTTTCATGTTCAACCATGCTCTAGTGGACTTGGATGTGTGCTTCGGATCATTGTCCTGTTGGAAGGTCCAACGTCTCCCAAGCCGCAGGTTTGTGACTGACTCCATCACATTTTCCTCCAAGATCTCCTGGTACTGAAGGGAATTCATGGTACCCTGCACACGTTGAAGCTTTCCTGTACCATTAGAAGCAAAACAGCCCCAAAGCATAATTGACCCCCCGCCATGCTTCACAGTAGGCAAGGTGTTCTTTTGTTCATAAGCCTGGTTTTTCCTTCTCCAAACATAGCGCTGGTCCATTGTCCCAAACAGTTCTAATTTAGTTTCCAAAACCTGTTCCAAAACCTTTGTGGCTTGTCCACATGACTTTTGGCATACTGCAGTCGACTTTTCTTGTTCTTTGGAGTCAGCAAGGGGGTGCGTCTGGGCGTTCTGGCATGGAGGTCTTCGTTATGCAGTGCGCGCCTTATTGTCTGAGCTGAAACTTCAGTGCCCACATCTGACAGGTCTTTTTTCAGTTCCTTAGCAGTCACGCGGGGATTTTTCTCCACATTACGCTTCAGGTAGCGCACAGCAGTCGCGGTCAGGATCTTCTTTCTGCCACGACCAGGTAACGTTTCCACTGTGCCCTTTAACTTGAACTTGCGAATGATACTTCAGATAGTGTCTCTTGGAATATTTAACAACTTCGCAATCTTTTTATATCCATTGCCATTCTTGTGAAGAGCAATAACCTCTTCTCTTGTCTTCTGGGACCATTCTCTTGCCTTCACCATGCTTGGAAACACACCAGTAGATGTCTAGAAGGAGCTGAGTATCACAGTCCTTTTAAATCTGCCTAATTGGTGCTTATCATGCTTGATTGCTGCTCGTTGACATCCACAGATGTTTTCAATACCTGATGGAAAACACTGGAATGAACCTCTGTTCTTAGGAGTGGTAGTCGTAAAGGGGTTGAATAATTGTGTCAATGAAGAAATCACAAAAAGGCCATTTAATACTTTATGACAAAAAAAATTGATGCTATCTTAGTTGCATTTAGTTCTTTAACAAGTCCTTGTAAGATTTCATTATGAACACAATTACAAATGTGCACTGAATTCCATAAAACCCTTCGCAGCATTGGGGGTTGAATAAATTTGATCACAACTGTAGACAGTGGACTGAACCAATCAGGATATAGGACGAAAGTGGCCCCACCCTTTCTCTGCGTGGTCTGCTGTAACTCCCGCTACATTCAGTGTTGAGCGTGTTGTTAAAGGAGAGGCAGCATGGAGCAACAGAAGCGGCAGAAAGGGGGAACGGAGAAGTTACGTGTGAAGAAATTGAAGAGTCTCAGTGTAGATGCTACAAAATGTGCAAAAATCACAGACATGTTTGCTGCTGTAGCCTCCGTGTCCTCTGTAGGTGAAGACAGCAGCAGCAGACAGGGAGAGCAGCAGCCAGAGATGCAGGCTTGTGAAAGAGAAACCGAAGGACAGACTGAGAGGGAAAGTGTAGTACGTAAGCAGGTAGTAACGTTAGGATAACACAGGGACTTTATTACATCAGAATGATGAGCAATGGCGATTGATTAGTATCAATATTAATTGGTATTTGCGTACTTCATAGCATTTTAGATATTTAGGTTAAAGGTGTATTGAAAGGCTGCATAGTAGTTTGAATTTGTAGCCTCTATGCTGTGGTTCAACATGTTTTCAAAAGCACTCAAACAAGTAAAATTACAGATTTTAAAACGTATAAATCATAAATAAAAGCTTTGCAATTTAAGCATGACTACAGTAAGTGTAAAAAAATATATAAAAGTAATATTAGCACAAGATATGCCCACACTGATTAAGAGTAAAACGGTGTCAAATGCTTTTAAGACATGTTTGTGTTGCATGAATTCATAAAGCAGCTTTGTTTGTAGCCAGATACAAATACATGTTATAGCTGTTTAAAGGAGAGAGCACCTTTAACCTGAAGAATTAGAATTGAGCTGTTAAATCGGAGAAATTCGGTAGATACATATTAGAGATGATTTCAATAAAATCATAAAAGTGATTGTGATATAATAATGCTAAGATTGAATACAAATACTTTAACCAGTAATTTTTAAATGTGTTTTTTTTCCATGTCGTACCCCACATACATAAATTACAAGTCGGTTGTGCTCCGCTAATTATGAGGGGCTGGTCTAAACCAAAAATGCCAGGGCCAATTTTTTTGTCCCAGTCCAGCCCTGGCTCCTCCCCCTGACTGTAGAGACTGTGCTCTTACATCTGAATGTTGAGACTGTGTTCCTCCCCCTGACTATTGAGACTGTGCTCCTCCCCCTGACTGTATAGACTGTGTTCCTCCCCCTGACTGTAAAGACTGTGCTCCTCCCCCTGACTGTATAGACTGTGTTCCTCCCCCTGACTATCGAGACTGTGCTCCTCCCCCAATTGTCGAGTCTGTGTTCCTCCCCCTGACTATTGAGATTGTGCTCCTCCCCCTGACTGTTGAGACTGTGCTCCTCCCCCTGATTGTCGAGTCTGTGTTCCTGCCACCAGCAGCATACCCACACGTGCACACTCCACACGTGCACACCTCACATGCGCACACCTCACACATGCACACCCCAGAATACATCACTTACACATCTATGGGTTATTTTCCCATTATCATGTCTAAAAGGCATAGGCCCCCTATTAAACTTGGAATGAATGCATGAAATGATTCACTGTCTGTTTTTGTTGTTGTAAAGCTATGATGTGGCTCTGATTAAAAACACACTGTGATCTTTTCTGTGATGACACTTCCTGTCACAACGTGTACAGCATCTGGGTTAGTCTGCTCTTCTGAGAACCCTCACAAGGTAGCTCAGGCAGACAGGCGAACAGTGAACCCAGCTGAAAAGCCATCTACCAGAATCAGGCAGATGACACCATACATCATCACGCTGTCTTTTCCTCTCAGCTTCATATGTTTTGCATGTCATTAGCATCTCATTAGCATGTCTTTTTCATGTTGTGCCATTCCTTTATATAAACTTAGGCAATGCAGAAGGATGCTGGTAATATCTGGATGAGACAGGAAACCTGAACCCTGAAACAAGCTTTGAAATGTGTAGACTCGTGCAGACTCGACAATCTGAAACGTGCTGTTTGAAAACTGCTTAATTTGTTCATCAGTCCTTCTAGATCCACACAATTTAATGCAGAGACATATGCATAGACACACACACATCCATCCATGGCAAAACATTTTTATGTATTGTGGAAATGTCTGTAATGGTAACACTAGACGTTAATCTGAAGATGATGAAGAAGATGAATGCAATTCAGAGAGCAAGTAGGTCTTCTATGAGCCCAGCTCCCCCAGCAGGGGGTGGGACTGAGCCCAGCCCCCCCTCAGCAGGGGTTGGGACTGAGCCCAGCTCCCCCCAGCAGGGGGTGGGACTGAGCCCAGCTCCCCCAGGGCAGATTAAGCAGACATGTACAGATTCCCAGGTGCTGGGAGTCATAGGTGTCCAGAGCTTTGGGGACTGAGGGGAGACATGCTGCACTAACTTGGATCTTAATTGTTAAGAACAATCTTAATTTAATTAGAATGGAATTGTAACCATGTGGTGTGGCGATTCAGAGTTACTTTAAAGTGGTACGTTAAAGATGTCATTAAATCAGTCTTCGGATGACATAGGATATGGTGATTTGATATTGTGATTTGATACAGTGATTTGGGGCTAGATTTAATTCAGTCGTATGGCCGATACGTCTTCGTTCATTTGAAAAACCCTCTTCTGTCACACTCATGTTTTGGCCTTAGTGATAGTTTTTTATTCAGTTTTGTTTTTGCTTGTTTGTTTTGAGGTTTATTTTCAAATTTTCAAAAAACTTGGTTAGTGTAAACCCTGCTACACTCTCTGTCTCTTTCTCTCCTCTCACTTCTTAGAAAATGTTAAAAGCCAATCTCACCACTCTAATCCAGGCACTTCAAAATTGAAACTATTACCTCCAACAGATATTTTTTTTGAGTCCAAGATTTTAAGAATTCATATGCCAAATAAGTGTTCACATGGCTGATGTGCTCACATGGACAGGGTTGACTTGAACATCCCCAGACATTAAACAGACATTAAACTAGTGCCTTTTAATGGAATTTTAAAATTCTTCATAAAATCTTTATAAGAGAAAAGAAAAAAGACTACAGAATAGCACTTTTGTCCCTTGGTGTAATAGAAATTGGAGAAGTACATCCATACACATTGAAATGCGGTTACATCACTCACAGGGTTAGACTGGCAATACCCCGACTATCACACATGAGCAGCACTTATTACAGCACAGTTCGATTCCTTGTACAAAAGTGCTCAAGAACATGTGAGAAGAGCTATAAATCAAGAGTCTATTTAGTCAGGTTTGTTCCCTGACATGGCAGAAGAGCAGATCAAACCATAGATGGGATGCTCACGTGTTGGGTTTAGTGACTGATGTATATGGGCCAGGACCCACATCCACAGGCACTCCAGTGCATCTATAATCTATAGATTATAATCTATAATCTATAGTCAGCAGACAACGGACACAATGGATTGGCTTTGAACATGTGCAAACATTTCAAGCTATCCAATAACAACACACACACACACACACACACACACACACACACACACACACACACACACACACACACACACACACACACACACACAGACCCAAGCCAGCGAGCCCTGTTTGGACATCTGGTGACTCTGCCTTTGTGCCCTAAGACCAGGTTCCCCTACAAACTCTATCTGTCCTTTCACTACCCTGGAAATACAGTTCACTGGACTCACTCAGAGCAGTCACTGTGTCTGCTTTGTCTGTCTGTCTGTCTCCCTCTCTGTCTCTGTCTGTCTGGTGTTTCACCAGATGATTGCTCCGATTGGTCCATCCAGCCCCTGCCTTATACTGGGAGACTGGGGGGACTCCGCTGTCTCTGTGAGATGGCACATGCTCACCGTGTGCAAACCACCAGACTGACTGGAAAGTGTTACAGTGCAGGACTGTTCACAGAGAGCATGCAGAGGTTTGTGGAGGCAATACTACACAAGCCTTTGTTCCCGTCGGCTGGCTGAGGGGTGGAATGGAAGCTGACGGATGTGTCTGGAGACTCGTGTGTTGGTGTGTTAGCGAGGAGCTCTGGGGTGAGCCAACACAGCCCAGGAGACCCTGAGAGGCAAGCAGGACATGAACAAGGAAAAGGACCTGCTTCTGATAAAACACCTGCAGGAACAACAGAGATAGAGTGTGTTACAGTGCAGGAACAACAGAGATAGAGTGTGTTACAGTGCAGGAACAACAGTAACAACAACAGTGTATGTGGTAGTGTGTGTGGTACTGTGTATGGTGGAGTGAGTGTGGTGAAATGGTAATGTGTGTGGTAGTGTGTGCAGTGGAGTGTGAGGTGGAGTGTGAGTGGAGTGTGAGGTTGTGTGTGATGGTGCTGTGAGTGGTATTTTAATCTGTTATATTTTTAAAGGGAGTTTGGCACTGGAGGAGATCAAACAAAATGTCATTTTGATATAATTTTTATAAAGATATGATCTTAAGTTTCAAAATTATTTGGCCACTAAAGGGAGTTGAAAGTCAAAGCTCACCCCATTCCCTTTGGTTTTCTCTCTCTGTCTCCCTTTCTCTTTCTGTCTGTCTGTGACTCTCTCTCTCTGTCTGTCTCCATCACCCTCTCTGTCTGATTAGTGAGACTAAACTGAGGGGAACAGTCCTTGAAGTGTCACTGATGACTTTTAAAGATTATCGGGACAGCACTAAGCTGCCGAGTGTGTGATCTATTTCCACTCTGGCTTTCTCTCATCGTTACCGTAGTTACACACATGACACCACATGACACCTCAACTCCAAAACATCCATCACAGACAGAGTGAGACGTTATACAATATTTCATACACAGAAAACATATTTCAGACTGTATTAGGTTGGTTATTCAGTATGCTTTTGTTTATGAGCAAAAGAACATAAATAGAAATTAGTATGGCAATGTCACTTGATTATGCAACTAATGTACCATGTGCCCTGTGATGCACAGTGTGCGCATATTTTTTCATCACGAGAGCAAACCACAGAGCTCTGCACACCCCACACCCTTCAGACACCCAGTGATGCCCCAGGGTGACGGGGAGACGCCTGTCATCTCATGAAGTCTCGCAAAGTGAAGATCAGTGATTGTGTCTCACTCCGGACTGTTCAGTGTCACTCTGGACTGTTCAGTGTCTCTCTGGCAGAGGTGTCAATTCCAGGTTCAGAAAGTAAAAATCCTCACCAGGATTTTGCTCAAGCTTGCTACATTTTCTAATTAGTGCAATCCCAGTAAAATTAGTGGAATCAAGACAATCCAGGAAGCCTGAGCAAAATCCTGGTGAGGACTTTTACTTTCTGAACTTGGAATTGACACCTCTGCTCTCTGGACTGCTTTTGTGCATTCCGTACCATTTCAGCAGGAGTGTGTCATTGCTATAGCATGTGCTGAAGGAGAAGGACTGATGTATTTGTGAGGCCCTTCCCTCCCTGTGAGAGCTGCTTCTGGACTCATGGCTGTGCTCTTCAAACCGTGTGCTTAGAACTACTTCTTTAAAAAGCCAAGCTCAGACAACACTGCTAACACTACTAGCCCCAACACTACTAACCCCAACACTGCTAACACTGCTAACCTCAATACTCCTAACACCAACACTGCCAACACTCATAAACCCAACACTGCTAACACTGCTATCCCCAACATTTTTAACCCCAACACTACTAACACTGCTAACCCCAACACTTCAAACTTAACAGGAAATGTGCATTCTAGTTTTACAGCACATAGTAAGAACCGAACATATTTGAAACTTTTAGGGTTTTTACAGAATTTCACAGTCTTTTAAAAGAATATTGGATGAGCACATGAACACATGCACATATTCGCACACATGCGTGCGCACGCGCACACACACACACACACAAACACACACACACACACACACATACTGAATGACATCCAGTTTTACATTGTTCGTTTTGACAGAGACCCTTTTAGTCCATGAAAAAGAGAGCCTGAGTGTCCTCTTAAAAACACCATGGCAACCCCCTAGACTGCCTCCACTACAGCTTTCTCTCTGCTTTTGTCTCCCATTCTCTCTCTTAGTCTCACCATCTCTCTCTCCCCCTCCCTTTCTCTCTGTCACAGTCTCTTTCTCTCCCTCCCTCTCTCTTCAGCTCTCTCTCTCCATCCCTCCCTCGGTCTCACCTTGTTGCAGTCTCCCCATCCATTGCATGCATCGATAAACAGTTGGCAGTTGTCCCAAAGAGTGGAGCAACAAATAAATATAAGAGCGAAACAACACAGAAACAGACGTGAAGACCTTGACTCTCTCTCCCACTCTGCACGCTGAGGAGGCAGGACCCTGAGGAGGCAGGACCCTGAGGAGCCAGAACACATCGTCCTTCCTCCCAGCTTTTATTTTCCGAACCATGTTCACCTTCACCTCAGGTTCCTTCTTCCTTCACAATAACTGGCCTTCACTGATCTCCACTGATCTCCACTGGCCTTCACTGATCTCCACTTGTCTTCACTGATCTCCACTGGCCTTCACTGATCTCCACTTGTCTTCACTGATCTCCACTGATCTCCACTGATCTCCACTGATCTCCACTGGTCTTCACTGATCTCCACTGATCTCAACTGATCTCCACTGGCCTTCACTGATCTCCACTTGTCTTCACTGATCTCCACTTGTCTTCACTGATCTCCACTTGTCTTCACTGATCTCCACTTGTCTTCACTGATCTCCACAGGCCCCTGTGCTGGAATCTACTTCAGATTGAGGGAAACCCTCAGCTCCTGTTTTGAATGACAAATGAGTTATAATGAATTGCCTGCTGGCTACCTGGGTGAGGTTTCAGGAACAGCTGGTGCTGCAGACAGGCAGGGCAGTACCAGGGCGATACAGGGGTGGTACCAGGGCGGTACAGGGGTGGTACCAGGGCGGTACAGGGGTGGTACCAGGGCGATACAGGGGTGGTACCAGGGCGGTACAGGGGTGGTACCAGGGCAATACAGGGGTGGTACCAGGGCGGTACAGGGGTGGTACCAGGGCGGTACAGGGGTGGTACCAGGGCGATACAGGGGTGGTACCAGGGCGGTACTGGGGTGGTACCAGAGCAGTACAGGGGCGGTACCAAAACACTACCATAGCAGTTCAGGGGCAATACCATGGCCGTACAGGGGCGGTACCAGAGAAGTACAGGGGCAGTACTAGGGCAGTACTGGGGAGGTATAGTACCAGTATGGGGTTTCTGTGTGAATTACAGCAGGACTTTTCTTCCATTCTCCTTCCTTTTCATTCTCAGACATGATGTGTAAATAATTCTGTTCTCTCTCACAAAACTGTTGAATAGAGACAAATCAGAGAAATACATATGTATTAGTTTATAATTTAATATTATAATTTTCATTCATATTAATTAGTTTATTTGTTTTCAGGTGAGGGATAGAACCACACCTGCTGTGGGATACAAAGGCTGCGGTTGATACTTGCCAAACACAGTGAGAGACAAACACAGTGAGAAACAAACACAGTGAGAGACAAACACAGTGAGAAACAAACACAGTGCTCTCTATCTCTCCCTCTCCGTTCACACACACCTGTTTTTCTGCCGAGGCGGACCATGATGCTGACTGATATGATTGTCTGTATTAGTTTGGTGCTCTCCAACAAAGACAACCAGACATCTGCTTAGGGCCCTGTGTATGGCTTTATCATAAAAGACACACAGTGAGACCATCCACAAGACAGAATGAAAGAGAGGAAGAGAGAGAGATTAGCTGGGTGTTTCATATTTCATGAGAGATCAGATAGATATTTTCATTTGAGCCTTTTGCATGTTCCCAGACCAGGATGAATGCAATATCATCCACAATGTGAGTGCATCCCGATGTCCCCAGAAGCCTGTTCCTTACCAAAGTCCCCAGAAACCTGTGTTTATTAGAGTCTCCAGAAGCCTGTGTTTAGTAGAGTCCCCAGAAGCCTGTGTTTAGTAGAGTCCCCAGAAGCCTGTTCCTTAGTAGAGTCCCCAGAAGCCTGTGTTTAGTAGAGTCCCCAGAAGCCTGTGTTCAGTAGAGTCCCCAGAAGTCTGTTCCTTAGTAGAGTGCACTCTGTGTGGTCTGCAGATGTACAATTATCCCCCCCCCCTCTGGCCTGTGCATTCTGCACATGTGCAAATAAATATGAGCAGAAGAGAAGTGAGCAGACCCCCCCCCCATCCTACCAAGCTCAGAGGACACTGCAGAACACATCCACATTATTAGAGTACAGAGAGAGAGAAAGAAAGGGACAGAGAGAGAGACTAGGAGACAGAGAGAAGGAGAGCACAAAAGAGAGAGAAATAAAGAGTAACAAAAGAAAAAAGAGATTAGCATAAGCAGCTTCCAGTAACACTCCCATAAGGCTACGTCATCAACAGCTTATAGAAAATTTACAAGTTAATCAATGTACTGGTCTGCAGTACTTTCAGCATTCACTGAGCTGAGCTCTTTGGAGCCATTAAAACATATACTGCACTGGCACGTGCCTGATCCTGGATCACGGTGGGCATTTGTGATATAGACGTGCGTTATATCCCACACAACTTTGATCAGAGAGGAGACTCCACCAGCTCTTTCTATGCTCAAACTGCTCAACACCAGTATACACTAATACCAGACGACTCTCTCCCTCACTCACGGTCAACAGAAGGGGAGGGAGAGAGAGAGAGGGAGAGAGAGAGAGAGAGAGAGAGAGAGAGAGAGGGCAGAGACAGCTGGACACGCTGGGTCAGCAAAACCACACAGAACTAATTAGATTGGAGTGAATCCAGGAGTTCAAAACAAAGCATTTTTAAGGTTGAAATGAGTTCAGTGTGACACCTCAGAGCCATGAGGATGAAGAACATCTCTTCATCCTCATGCACACACAGTTAACTCCCTCTCTCCCCAAAGCCAGTGAGAGTACGAGGCAGCCAGAGAGGAGGATGCTGCCCCTGGGAAAACAGGATGTGGTGACCAGTGTTGTAGTGTAACACATTTTACATCTTAGTACTGTAGTAGTGTAGTGCTGTACAGTGTAGAGAATGTTACATTAATAAAATATTACAATCACAAGTCATATAAAGTTTTAGTTTTAGTAGTGCAAATAGTACAATCTTCTCCAAATACCAAAAATAGTTAAAACTTCCACGGAAAAAAAAACATTTGTGGAAAAATATTCCTGAGAGATTTTCCTGATCTGATTCCCTTTTCTCCCCTGACGAGATGACTCGTTGGTCTTGACTAACAAGAATGCATTCTTAAATACTCCCTGGTTACATTTCCCCGGAGCATGCTTGTGGAAAAAGAAACCATAACAAGGAGGAAACATAGGCCAGGTACAGCTGAGAGCGGAGAGGTGTGTTCTTCAGGTGTGTTCCCTTAGGGGAGAGGTGTGTTCTTCAGGTGTGTTCCCTTAGGGGAGAGGTGTGTTCTTCAGGTGTGTTCCCTTAGGGGAGAGGTGTGTTCTTCAGGTGTGTTCCCTTAGGGGAGAGGTGTGTTCTTCAGGTGTGTTCTCTGAGGGGAGAGGTGTGTTCTTCAGGTGTGTTCCCTTAGGGGAGAGGTGTGTTCTTCAGGTGTGTTCCCTTAGGGGAGAGGTGTGTTCTTCAGGTGTGTTCCCTTAGGGGAGAGGTGCGTTCTTCAGGTGTGTTCCCTTAGGGGAGAGGTGCGTTCTTCAGGTGTGTTCTCTGAGGGGAGAGGTGTGTTCTTCAGGTGTGTTCCCTTAGGGGAGAGGTGCGTTCTTCAGGTGTGTTCCCTTAGGGGAGAGGTGTGTTCTTCAGGTGTGTTCCCTTAGGGGAGAGGTGTGTTCTTCAGGTGTGTTCTCTGAGGGGAGAGGTGTGTTCTTCAGGTGTGTTCCCTTAGGGGAGAGGTGCGTTCTTCAGGTGTGTTCTCTGAGGGGAGAAGTGTGTTCTTCAGGTGTGTTCCCTTAGGGGAGAGGTGTGTTCTTCAGGTGTGCTCCCTTAGGGGAGAGGTGTGTTCTTCAGGTGTGTTCTCTGAGGGGAGAAGTGTGTTCTTCAGGTGTGTTCCCTTAGGGGAGAGGTGCGTTCTTCAGGTGTGTTCTCTGAGGGGAGAGGTGCGTTCTTCAGGTGTGTTCTCTGAGGGGAGAAGTGTGTTCTTCAGGTGTGTTCCCTTAGGGGAGAAGTGTGTTCTTCAGGTGTGTTCTCTGAGGGGAGAGGTGCGTTCTTCAGGTGTGCTCCCTTAGGGGAGAGGTGCGTTCTTCAGGTGTGTTCCCTTAGGGGAGAGGTGCGTTCTTCAGGTGTGTTCTCTGAGGGGAGAGGTGTGTTCTTCAGGTGTGTTCCCTTAGGGGAGAGGTGCGTTCTTCAGGTGTGTTCCCTTAGGGGAGAGGTGCGTTCTTCAGGTGTGTTCTCTGAGGGGAGAGGTGTGTTCTTCAGGTGTGTTCTCTTAGGGGAGAGGTGTGTTCTTCAGGTGTGTTCTCTGAGGGGAGAGGTGCGTTCTTCAGGTGTGTTCCCTTAGGGGAGAGGTGTGTTCTTCAGGTGTGTTCTCTGAGGGGAGAGGTGTGTTCTTCAGGTGTGTTCCCTTAGGGGAGAGGTGTGTTCTTCAGGTGTGTTCCCTTAGGGGAGAGGTGTGTTCTTCAGGTGTGTTCTCTGAGGGGAGAGGTGTGTTCTTCAGGTGTGTTCCCTTAGGGGAGAGGTGTGTTCTTCAGGTGTGTTCTCTGAGGGGAGAGGTGTGTTCTTCAGGTGTGTTCCCTTAGGGGAGAGGTGTGTTCTTCAGGTGTGTTCCCTTAGGGGAGAGGTGCGTTCTTCAGGTGTGTTCTCTGAGGGGAGAGGTGCGTTCTTCAGGTGTGTTCTCTGAGGGGAGAGGTGTGTTCTTCAGGTGTGTTCTCTGAGGGGAGAGATGCGTTCTTCAGGTGTGTTCTCTGAGGGGAGAGGTGCGTTCTTCAGGTGTGTTCTCTGAGGGGAGAGGTGTGTTCTTCAGGTGTGTTCTCTGAGGGGAGAGGTGTGTTCTTCAGGTGTGTTCTCTGAGGGGAGAGGTGTGTTCATCAGGTGTGTTCCCTTAGGGGAGAGGTGCGTTCTTCAGCTGTGTTCTCTGAGGGGAGAGGTGCGTTCTTCAGGTGTGTTCTCTGAGGGGAGAAGTGTGTTCTTCAGGTGTGTTATCTGAGGGGAGAGGTGTGTTCTTCAGGTGTGTTCTCTGAGGGGAGAAGTGTGTTCTTCAGGTGTGTTCTCTAAGGGGAGAAGTGTGTTCTTCAGGTGTGTTCTCTGAGGGGAGAGGTGCGTTCTTCAGGTGTGTTCTCTGAGGGGAGAGGTGTGTTCTTCAGGTGTGCTCCCTTAGGGGAGAGGTGTGTTCTTCAGGTGTGTTCCCTTAGGGGAGAGGTGCGTTCTTCAGGTGTGTTCTCTGAGGGGAGAGGTGTGTTCTTCAGGTGTGTTCCCTTAGGGGAGAGGTGCGTTCTTCAGGTGTGTTCCCTTAGGGGAGAGGTGCGTTCTTCAGGTGTGTTCTCTGAGGGGAGAGGTGTGTTCTTCAGGTGTGTTCTCTTAGGGGAGAGGTGTGTTCTTCAGGTGTGTTCTCTGAGGGGAGAGGTGTGTTCTTCAGGTGTGTTCTCTGAGGGGAGAGGTGCGTTCTTCAGGTGTGTTCTCTGAGGGGAGAGGTGCGTTCTTCAGGTGTGTTCCCTTAGGGGAGAGGTGCGTTCTTCAGGTGTGTTCTCTGAGGTGAGAGGTGTGTTCTTCAGGTGTGTTCCCTTAGGGGAGAGGTGCGTTCTTCAGGTGTGTTCCCTTAGGGGAGAGGTGCGTTCTTCAGGTGTGTTCTCTGAGGGGAGAGGTGTGTTCTTCAGGTGTGTTCCCTTAGGGGAGAGGTGTGTTCTTCAGGTGTGTTCCCTTAGGGGAGAGGTGTGTTCTTCAGGTGTGTTCTCTGAGGGGAGAGGTGTGTTCTTCAGGTGTGTTCCCTTAGGGGAGAGGTGTGTTCTTCAGGTGTGTTCCCTTAGGGGAGAGGTGCGTTCTTCAGGTGTGTTCTCTGAGGGGAGAGGTGTGTTCTTCAGGTGTGTTCTCTGAGGGGAGAGGTGTGTTCTTCAGGTGTGTTCTCTGAGGGGAGAGGTGCGTTCTTCAGGTGTGTTCTCTGAGGGGAGAGGTGCGTTCTTCAGGTGTGTTCTCTGAGGGGAGAGGTGTGTTCTTCAGGTGTGTTCTCTGAGGGGAGAGGTGTGTTCTTCAGGTGTGTTCTCTGAGGGGAGAGGTGCGTTCTTCAGGTGTGTTCTCTGAGGGGAGAGGTGTGTTCTTCAGGTGTGTTCTCTGAGGGGAGAGGTGTGTTCTTCAGGTGTGTTCTCTGAGGGGAGAGGTGTGTTCTTCAGGTGTGTTCTCTGAGGGGAGAGGTGCGTTCTTCAGGTGTGTTCTCTGAGGGGAGAGGTGCGTTCTTCAGGTGTGTTCCCTTAGGGGAGAGGTGTGTTCTTCAGGTGTGTTCCCTTAGGGGAGAGGTGTGTTCTTCAGGTGTGTTCTCTGAGGGGAGAGGTGTGTTCTTCAGGTGTGTTCCCTTAGGGGAGAGGTGTGTTCTTCAGGTGTGTTCTCTGAGGGGAGAGGTGTGTTCTTCAGGTGTGTTCTCTGAGGGGAGAGGTGTGTTCTTCAGGTGTATTCTCTGAGGGGAGAGGTGCGTTCTTCAGGTGTGTTCTCTGAGGGGAGAGGTGTGTTCTGACTGAGCCTACAACAGGGTGCCCGTGTTCCGTCTATATGGAACGCTTTCATGTTTCTGGGATCAGTAGAGATCCCAGACATTTATGGCATATCCATTTTCTATGTTTCCTTGTTCCCCCAAAGCTTTCCTTAAGCTAACTGCTGGGTTGTCCAAGGTACATATATCACAGCCTAAACACCAGCTATGTATTTCCCAGGGCTCCCAGGAATGTGCATGAGACAAAGGACTTCCCTCCCAGAATTCCCATGACTCTGTCTTTTGTCTCAATGCAGGAATTCAAGTTATTCATCATCATGTTAGTATGGAACATTTGTTTAATGTGTGTTATATCTGCTGAGTGAGCTACCTGAACCCAGGGGCAGTATTTACAGGAATCATATCCACACACATGTAGACTGTAAGCATGCAGCTGCACACACACACAGTGCAGTGTACCCTACACTGTGTGTAACTGCACACACACAGCTAAGCGTACCCTACACTGCACTTTGGCTCTATGCAGATTCAGACATACAGACATAATAACATAATATGCCCTTTTTATGTTAGGTTCATGATTTTATGATACTGTTGATTATATATAATGAAATAAAATGTGCAAAATATGCAAATTATAATAAGAGTCATTTGTATTTGGTATTAATTATTAAATCCAATTAGCATTTATCACCTTCTTATGATTTATTACAGAGGTACACTATCAAGCATCTCTGTCCATTTTTATGACTGATTGATTATCAAATAAAAAGAAATAAAAAACTTGAAATATATCAGTCTGTGTGTAATGAATTGGTATAATATACAAGCTTCACTTTTTGAATGGATTTATTTCAGTAATTCCATTCAAAATTTGAAGCTTGAATATTATTAACTTTCATGATATTCTAATTTCATGATCAGCACTTATGGAGCTGTGGTGATACAGCCCAGTTACTGATCTATATATGTGGAGCTGTGGTGATACAGCCCAGTTACTGATCTATATATGTGGAGCTGTGGTGATACAGCCCAGTTACTGATCTATATATGTGGAGCTGTGGTGATACAGCCCAGTTACTGATCTATATATGTGGAGCTGTGGTGATATAGCCCAGTTACTGATCTATATATGTGGAGCTGTGGTGATACAGCCCAGTTACTGATCTATATATGTGGAGCTGTGGTGATACAGCACAGTTACTGATCTATATATGTGGAGCTGTGATGATACAGCCCAGTTACTGATCTATATATGTGGAGCTGTGGTGATACAGCCCAGTTACTGATCTATATATGTGGAGCTGTGGTGACACAGCCCAGTTACTGATCTATATATGTGGAGCTGTGGTGATACAGCCCAGTTACTGATCTATATATGTGGAGCTGTGGTGATATAGCCCAGTTACTGATCTATATATGTGGAGCTGTGGTGATACAGCCCAGTTACAGATCTTTATATGTGGAGCTGTGGTGATTCAGCCCAGTTACTGATCTATATATGTGGAGCTGTGGTGATACAGCACATTTACTGATCTATATATGTGGAGCTGTGGTGATTCAGCCCAGTTACTGATCTATATATGTGGAGCTGTGGTGATACAGCCCAGTTACTGATCTATATATGTGGAGCTGTGGTGATACAGCCCAGTTACTGATCTATATATGTGGAGCTGTGGTGATACATCTATATATACAGTATATATGGTTTATACGTGAGGAAACACTTCGAGATGAGGAGCTGCAGTTATGCGGTCAATGTGATGCTAGATTTTTTTAAACAGTACTCTCTAAACTGAACAATCACAAGTTGGTAATTAATGATATCCTCAACATGTTCATTGTAATGTTTCATTTAGTGTTTTTTATTAAGATTTATGTTAAGATATTATTCAGGAAGATTTACACACACCAAGGGAAAAAGACTAATACAGAAATTAAGAAAAATTAGTTATCAGGGTGTCCAAGAACACACACACACACACACACACACACACACACACACACACACACACACACACACACACACACACACACACACACACACAGCTTGTCTCATACTTCTTGGGCTAGTTAAGTGTGTGTGTGTGTGTGTGTGTGTGTGTGTGTGTGTGTGTGTGTGTGTGTGTGTGTGTGTGTGTGTGTGTGTGTGTGTGTGTGTGTGATGCACATGGTCAGACACACTTCGGGTTCTCACATCTAGTAATAAGTGTTCTCACACCACTCTCCTGATCGTTCATCACAGTCTTATCAACCGGCTTCACCTCCCCAAGGACATGGAGAGATATCCTCCCTCCCAACACACGCTCACAGCACTTAGCAACTATGTCTTCTCTCCCTCTCTCTCTCTCTCTCTCTCTCTCTCTCTCTCTCTCTCTCTCTCTCTCACACACACACACACACACACACACACACACACACACACACACACAGTGAACTCACTAAAACCCAGATAGTACAGGTGTTAAATAATTGCTTGTGCTATCTCCTCATTTCTCACCGCAGGTCTTTGTATGATCTTGTCCGCATTTAACTGACACAGACGTGATACTCAATCGGCTCAGTCGTCGGTCGGCCCCAGTCGTCGCCATGGTTTTGGTCCGGGACCCTTCTGTTCCTCATGCTCTACAGACACTGTTCTGTGATCTCAGCTCATAGTTCACTAACTGTGAACGGGCTGTTGGTCAGGGTGTTCTGCTATTAATATGTGGAATCACCTACAGCAGCCAATAAGAGCTCAGACTCATGCGATTTCTTTATTTGGTGGAGATGTAGCTCATATTCTATGGACTGACTGTTCTCTACTGTGGACAGAATAATAAAATCTGATCAGTCAGTGGTCAATATGATTCGTGTCTCTGCATCCTGTGTGCTACATTAAATTAGTGTGATCATACAAATTTGTGAATCCACATTCTCTCCTACTTCCCTACAAACATGAACAAAGAGACTAAAAACTATAATACACTGAATACATTAAAAACACAGTTCTTGGTTCAGCTATACTGTGTTATAGTGGGTACATACTGAGTTGAGAAATGCTGCATTAGACCACACCATCTGTGCCCTCCCCCTTTACCCTTTGTGCCCTCCCCCTTTACCCTTTGTGCCCTCCCCCTTTACCATCTGTGCCCTCCCCCTTTACCCTTTGTGCCCTCCCCCTTTACCCTTTGTGCCTTCCCCCGACCCCTCCCCTTAACACCTCCCTGACCCCTCCCCCATCACTACATGCCCTCCCATGATCCTTTGTGCTCTCCCCTGACTCTTTTCTCAGACTTGCTCATACTAGCGCGGGGACATTTAAATCAATGTTTTCCACATTAATCTCCAGCTGTATTATGAGCCTACAACATAATCAACTGTGCCGACAGCACTGCGTGTGTGCCTTCCACAGGGAAGGTGATTGAACGCTGTGTCATACCTACAACAGGTATTAAGGAGAAATTCTCAGGAGGAATCAACAGGCCATAAATTCACTCTGCATTACAAATAAGAAACTACACTTTATTAAACAAGAAGTTTAAGGTAAGCGTCATATTTTTTTTGGATTATGCATATGCAAAATAAGCTCAATAATTTGCATATTTCTACACCACCTGTGTTTAATTAGCTGGCCAGATGTTGCAGTATTTCAGCAGGGCGTGTGCGTCAGTGCCAGTCTGTGCATGTTCAGCAACGTTGGATATTTCAATGTGTGTATAAACATATAAACAGCTTTATATTAGAGCCAACAATTACACACGTCACTCTCACAAACACACTCTCTCGCACACATACAGTACATACACACACACACAAACATACACACACACACACACACACACACACATTTTGTAAGCAAAACCAAACAGACTTGTTTTTTCAAGCTTTGTGAGTTCATTAGGCTAATCGTCTAGCAGAATGGATGCACGAGAACGTCTCATCCAGGTCGTGATGAACGTGTGGCGGCGGTGGTCTGGTGGTGTGGCCGTTCACACCGGGTGGTCTGGTGGTGTGGGCAGGGGGCCTGTACTTCTCAGTTGCTACTGCAGTTCTCAGATCTTTTCTATTCGATTAGATGCTGTGAATGAGCAATGACCGACTGTCTTCCCGATCAGGCTCGTGTCCGTGGTCAAGCACGTGGGGCGGGGGAGGGGCTATTCATGGACACATTCACATTCAGGAGCTTCATCGCACTGTGCACAGATTACGCCTCCCTAATAGGCAGAACATGCTGACCCCACAGCTGTGTGTGTGTCGGTGTGGCACGAAGGCGAGCACACTAGGGGTAAATATTTGACCCTGCATAGTTCACATGTGCTCAGTGTCCTCGTGGCGTAGGTGATGAACCGAACACACACACACACACACATATTCTCATTCCACAGGCAGGGCACTGCTCATCATGGAAACAGTGATGGTATCAGAGAGTCACCTGATCACAATCAAGTTTTAATCATCCAACTTAAACAAAAAACACATCAAAAAGGTAATGAAGACAGCTGTCTCTCCAGGGGGCGTGGCCTTGTGTGGGTGTGGCCTTGTGTGGGCATGGTCCCTCTTTGCCACCAGCAAAGCACTTAAAATGTGTCAAAGTGTTGTGCTTTATCTGTCCAATTCACACCTCAGCGAGGTGAGAATGGAAAGAAACAAGTTGTGGGGGCAGCAGGCTGACAACCCAGCAAGCCCGTACACACTCGGGCCAGACTCACAGAAGGAGAGTGGGGGAGTGTGGGAGTGTGTATGGGAGAGTGTGTGTGGGAGTGCGAGAGTATGGGAGTGTGTGTGGGAGAGTGTGAGAGTGTGTGTGGGAGAGTGTGAGAGTGTTTGTGGGAGTGTATGGAAGAGTGAGGGAGTGTGCGGGAGTGTGTGAGAGAGTGTGCGGTAGTGTGTGGGAGAGTGAGGGAGTGTGTGGGAGAGTGTGTGTGGGAGAGTGTGAGAGTGTTTGTGGGAGTGTATGGAAGAGTGAGGGAGTGTGCGGGAGTGTGTGGGAGAGTGAGGGAGTGTGCGGTAGTGTGTGGGAGAGTGCGGGAGTGTGTGTGTGGGAGTGGGAGAGTGTGGGAGTTTGAGAGTGTGTGTGGGAGAGTGTGAGAGTGTGTTTGTGAGAGTGTACGGAAGAGAGAGGGAGTGTGCGGGAGTGTTTGGGAGAGTGAGGGAGTGTTTGGGAGAGTGAGGGAGTGTGTGGGAGTGTGTGGGAGTGTGAGGGAGTGTGTGGGAGAGTGAGGGAGTGTTTGGGAGTGTGAGGGAGTGTGTGGGAGTGTGTGGGAGTGTGTGGGAGTGTGAGGGAGTGTGTGGGAGAGTGAGGGAGTGTTTGGGAGAGTGAGGGAGTGTGTGGGAGTGTGTGGGAGTGTGAGGGAGTGTGTGGGAGAGTGAGGGAGTGTTTGGGAGTGTGAGGGAGTGTGTGGGAGTGTGAGGGAGTGTGTGGGAGAGTGAGGGAGTGTGTGGGAGTGTGAGGGAGTGTGTGGGAGAGTGAGGGAGTGTTTGGGAGAGTGAGGGAGTGTGTGGGAGTGTTTGGGAGAGTGAGGGAGTGTTTGGGAGAGTGAGGGAGTGTGTGGGAGTGTGAGGGAGTGTGTGGGAGAGTGAGGGAGTGTGTGGGAGTGTTTGGGAGAGTGAGGGAGTGTGCAGGAGAGTGAGGGAGTGTGTGGGAGTGTGCGGGAGTGTTTGGGAGAGTGAGGGAGTGTGCAGGAGAGTGAGGGAGTGTGCGGGAGTGTGTGGGCTCCTCACCGGGCCTCCTCTCTCCTGCAGCAGCACGTCTGCTCCGGACCACGAGCTCTCCAGCCCAGCAGCGCAACCATCTGTCCCGCCACGACCTGCCATCCCTAATTAGCCCAGGAAAGGTCAGCTCCACAGCGCCGTCCTGCAGGCCTGGCCCACGGGCTTCCCTGCGGACCGCTGCAGGGCCCCATACCAACAACGGCCCGAGGACTATAGAGTGACAGCTGGCGTAGGAGCTGCTGGGGGAAACGTGTGTTACAGCTGGTTAGGCAGTGTGTGTGTGTGTGTGTGTGTGTGTGTGTGTGTGTGTGTGTGTGTGTGTGTGTGTGTGTGTGTGTGTGTGTGTATGCTTTCTACTGCCTTCTTGAGCCCAGGCTAAGGTGAGGTCGGGTGAGGTCGCGTGAGGTCAGAGGCGCATGCCTGTAGTGTTAGTTGGTGACTATGGGCTGTTTGATGGTCCTACTGTCCCTTCAGTGGAAAAGCAGAGAGACCAAACTGCTGCAACCAACCATTCACACCACTTATTCAACCAGGACATCTCCCTCCTCCACCCATCTCCCTCCTCCACCCATCTCCCCCCTCCACCCATCCCCCCTCCACCCATCTCCCCTCCACCAATCTCCCTCTCCACCAATCTCCCTCTCCACCCATCTCCCCTCCACCCATCTCCCTCTCCACCCATCCCCCCTCCACCCATCTTCCCTCCACCCATCCCCCCTCAACCAATCTCCCTCTCCACCCATCTCCCCCTCCACCCATCCCCCCTCCACCCATCTCCTCCTCTACCCATCTCCCCTCCACCCATCTCCCCTCCACCCAACTCCCCCTCCACCCATCTCCCCTCCACCCATCTCCCCTCCACCCAACTCCCTCTCCACCCAACTCCCTCTCCACCCATCTCCCTCTCCACCCATCTCCTCCTCTACCCATCTCCCCTCCATCCATCTCCCTCTCCACCCAACTCCCCTCCACCCATCTCCCTCTCCACCCATCTCCCCTCCACCCATCTCCCCTCCACCCAACTCCCTCTCTACCCATCTCCCCTCCACCCATCTCCTCCTCTACCCATCTCCCCTCCACCCATCTCCCCTCCACCCAACTCCCCCTCCACCCATCTCCCCTCCACCCATCTCCCCTCCACCCAACTCCCTCTCCACCCAACTCCCTCTCCACCCATCTCCCTCTCCACCCATCTCCTCCTCTACCCATCTCCCCTCCATCCATCTCCCTCTCCACCCAACTCCCCTCCACCCAACTCCCCCTCCACCCATCTCCCCTCCACCCAACTCCCTCTCTACCCATCTCCCCTCCACCCATCTCCTCCTCTACCCATCTCCCCTCCACCCATCTCCCCTCCACCCAACTCCCCCTCCACCCATCTCCCCTCCACCCATCTCCCTCTCTACCCATCTCCCCTCCACCCAACTCCCTCTCAAACCCATCTCCCTCTCCACCCATCTCCCCTCCACCCATCTCCTCCTCTACCCATCTCCCTCTCCATCCATCTCCCCTGCACCCTTATCCCCCCCTCCTCCTCCCCTGTTCTCTCGCTTTCTCTCCCTGGCATAGCAGTAGGCGTGGTCTTTATAGACTCCGCCCTACTGCAGCAGACCAGCCAATAGGGTGCTGTGTAAAAGACCTGCAGTCATAGCTGCCGGGTGTTTCTGCACACAATCGATCTCCCTGTGGGCCCTGCATGAGTCCAACTGAATTCTGACGCTCATGAATCTTCGATTAACAGCAAGCAGGTCCAAAAGACAATCACATTGTGACCGCCACCACATGAGATTAAAATGAGATTACAATGAGATTAGCTATGCTGGAGAGCAGAATTCAGTCAAATGGAAATATTCATAAGAAGCAGAGTCCAAGGAGAGCACTCCAGCTGTGGACGCCTGGGAGGTTGCCAGATTTTTCACCCATCTCTCACACTGGGCAGGTTAGACTAGATGATGGTGCTGTGATGCAGCTGAAACCCTCCCTGCGGAGAGGAAAGAGATGGAAAGAGCTCAGAGACAGTGAGGAGGAGAGGAGAGGAGCGTTCCCTCTGGAGAAGACGGTGAGAATTACTCTGTGCTTTGAGAGAGCCGCGTGATGAGGTGCGGAATGCACAACCTTTCCAAGTCAAGAAATAGGAGAGTGAGACCTATGACCTTTACCCCCACTGGAGTCATGCAGAGCAGATTAACACACCTCCCACTGATGAACACATACTCACCTCCCACTGATGAACACACACTCACCTCCCACTGATGAACACATACACACACCTCCCACTGATGAACACATACACACACCTCCCACTGATGAACACATACACACCTCCCACTGATGAACACATACTCACCTCCCACTGATGAACACATACACACCTCCCACTGATGAACACATACACACCTCCCACTGATGAACACATAAACACCTCCCACTGATGAACACACACACACCTCCCAATGATGAACACATACACACCTCCCACTGATGAACACACACACACACCTCCCACTGATGAACACATACTCACCTCCCACTGATGAACACATAAACACCTCCCACTGATGAACACACACACACACCTCCCACTGATGAACACACACACACACCTCCCAATGATGAACACATAAACACCTCCCACTGATGAACACACACACACACCTCCCACTGATGAACACACACACACACCTCCCACTGATGAACACACACACACACCTCCCACTGATGAACACACACACACACCTCCCAATGATGAACACATAAACACCTCCCACTGATGAACACATACACACCTCCCACTGATGAACACATACACACACCTCCCACTGATGAACACATACACACCTCCCACTGATGAACACATACACACACCTCCCACTGATGAACACATACACACACCTCCCACTGATGAACACATACACACACCTCCCACTGATAAACACACACACACCTCCCACTGATGAACACACACACACCTCCCACTGATGAACACATACACACACCTCCCACTGATGAACACATACACACACCTCCCACTGATGAACACATACACTCACCTCCCACTGATGAACACATAAACACCTCCCACTGATGAACACATAAACACCTCCCACTGATGAACACATAAACACCTCCCACTGATGAACACACACACACCTCCCACTGATGAACACACACACACCTCCCACTGATGAACACACACACACCTCCCACTGATGAACACAAACACCTCCCACTGATGAACACATACACACACCTCCCACTGATGAACACATACACTCACCTCCCACTGATGAACACACACACACCTCCCACTGATGAACACATACACACACCTCCCACTGATGAACACATACACACACCTCCCACTGATGAACACATACACACACCTCCCACTGATGAACACATACACACACCTCCCACTGATGAACACATACACACACCTCCCACTGATGAACACATACACACACCTCCCACTGATGAACACATACACACCTCCCACTGATGAACACATACACACCTCCCACTGATGAACACATACACACCTCCCACTGATGAACACATACACACACCTCCCACTGATGAACACATACACACACCTCCCACTGATGAACACATACACACACCTCCCACTGATGAACACATACACACACCTCCCACTGATGAACACATACACACACCTCCCACTGATGAACACATACACACACCTCCCACTGATGAACACACACACACCTCCCACTGATGAACACACACACACCTCCCACTGATGAACACATACACACACCTCCCACTGATGAACACATACACACCTCCCACTGATGAACACATACACACACCTCCCACTGATGAACACATACACACACCTCCCACTGATGAACACATACACACACCTCCCACTGATGAACACATACACACACCTCCCACTGATGAACACATACACACACCTCCCACTGATGAACACATACACATACCTCCCACTGATGAACACATATACACCTCCCACTGATGAACACATACACACACCTCCCACTGATGAACACATACACACACCTCCCACTGATGAACACACACACACCTCCCACTGATGAACACACACACACACCTCCCACTGATGAACACATACACACCTCCGACTGATGAACACATAAACACACATCCCACTGATGAACACACACACACCTCCCACTGATGAACACACACACACCTCCCACTGATGAACACACAAACACCTCCCACTGATAAACACACACACCTCCCACTGATAAACACACACACACACCTCCTACTAATGAACACATACACACACCTCCCACTGATGAACACATACACACCTCCCACTGATGAACACATACACACACCTCCCACTGATGAACACATACACACACCTCCCACTGATGAACACACACACACCTCCCACTGATGAACACACACACACCTCCCACTGATGAACACACACACACACCTCCCAATGATGAACACACACACACACCTCCCACTGATAAACACACACACACACCTCCCACTGATAAACACACACACACCTCCCACTGATAAACACACACACACACCTCCCACTGATGAACACATACACACCTCCCACTGATGAACACATACACACACCTCCCACTGATGAACACATACACACCTCCCACTGATGAACACATACACACCTCCCACTGATGAACACATACACACACCTCCCACTGATGAACACATACACACCTCCCACTGATGAACACATACACACCTCCCACTGATGAACACATACACACACCTCCCACTGATGAACACATACACACACCTCCCACTGATGAACACATACACACACCTCCCACTGATGAACACATACACACACCTCCCACTGATGAACACACACACACACCTCCCACTGATGAACACACACACACATCTCCCACTGATGAACACACACACACCTCCCACTGATGAACACATAAACACCTCCCACTGATGAATACATACACACCTCCCACTGATGAACACATAAACACCTCCCACTGATGAACACATACACACCTCTCACTGATGAACACATACACACACCTCCCACTGATGAACACATACACACACCTCCCACTGATGAACACATACACACACCTCCCACTGATGAACACACACACACCTCCCACTGATGAACACACACACACCTCCCACTGATGAACACACACACACCTCCCACTGATGAACACACACACACCTCCCACTGATGAACACACACACACACCTCCCACTGATGAACACACACACACACCTCCCACTGATGAACACACACACACACCTCCCACTGATGAACACATACACACCTCCCACTGATGAACACATACACACACCTCCCACTGATGAACACATACACACACCTCCCACTGATGAACACATACACACACCTCCCACTGATGAACACATAAACACCTCCCACTGATAAACACACACACCTCCCACTGATGAACACACACACACCTCCCACTGATGAACACACACACACACACACACACACACACCTTCCACTGATAAACACATAAACACCTCCCACTGATGAACAAATACACACCTCCCACTGATAAACACATAAACACCTCCCACTGATGAACACATACACACCTCCCACTGATGAACACATACACACACCTCCCACTGATGAACACACACACACCCCCCACTGATGAACACACACACACACCTCCCACTGATGAACACATACACACCTCCCACTGATGAACACATAAACACACATCCCACTGATGAACACACACACACCTCCCACTGATGAACACACACACACCTCCCACTGATGAACACATAAACACCTCCCACTGATAAACACACACACCTCCCACTGATAAACACACACACACCTCCTACTAATGAACACATACACACACCTCCCACTGATGAACACATACACACCTCCCACTGATGAACACATACACACACCTCCCACTGATGAACACATACACACACCTCCCACTGATGAACACATAAACACTTCCCACTGATGAACACACACACACATCCCACTGATGAACACATACACACCTCCCACTGATGAACACACACACACCTCCCACTGATGAACACATAAACACCTCCCACTGATGAATACATACACACCTCCCACTGATGAACACATAAACACCTCCCACTGATGAACACATACACACCTCTCACTGATGAACACATACACACACCTCCCACTGATGAACACATACACACACCTCCCACTGATGAACACATACACACACCTCCCACTGATGAACACATACACACACCTCCCAGTGATGAACACACACACACACACCTCCCACTGATGAACACACACACACCTCCCACTGATGAACACATAAACACCTCCCACTGATGAATACATACACACCTCCCACTGATGAACACATAAACACCTCCCACTGATGAACACATACACACCTCTCACTGATGAACACATACACACACCTCCCACTGATGAACACATACACACACCTCCCACTGATGAACACATACACACACCTCCCACTGATGAACACACACACACCTCCCACTGATGAACACACACACACCTCCCACTGATGAACACACACACACCTCCCACTGATGAACACACACACACACCTCCCACTGATGAACACACACACACACCTCCCACTGATGAACACACACACACCTCCCACTGATGAACACATACACACACCTCCCACTGATGAACACATAAACACCTCCCACTGATAAACACACACACCTCCCACTGATGAACACACACACACCTCCCACTGATGAACACACACACACACACACACACCTCCCACTGATAAACACACACACTCTTCCCACTGATGAACAAATACACACCTCCCACTGATAAACACATAAACACCTCCCACTGATGAACACATACACACACCTCCCACTGATGAACACATACACACACCTCCCACTGATGAACACATAAACACCTCCCACTGATAAACACACACACCTCCCACTGATGAACACACACACACCTCCCACTGATGAACACACACACACACACACACACACCTCCCACTGATAAACACACACACTCTTTCCACTGATGAACAAATACACACCTCCCACTGATAAACACATAAACACCTCCCACTGATGAACACATACACACCTCCCACTGATGAACACACACACACCTCCCACTGATGAACACACACACACACCTCCCACTGATGAACACATACACACCTCCGACTGATGAACACATAAACACACATCCCACTGATGAACACACACACACCTCCCACTGATGAACACACACACACCTCCCACTGATGAACACATAAACACCTCCCACTGATAAACACACACACCTCCCACTGATAAACACACACACACCTCCTACTAATGAACACATACACACACCTCCCACTGATGAACACATACACACACCTCCCACTGATGAACACATACACACACCTCCCACTGATGAACACATAAACACTTCCCACTGATGAACACACACACACCTCCCACTGATGAACACATAAACACCTCCCACTGATGAACACACACACACCTCCCACTGATGAACACATACACACACCTCCCACTGATGAACACATACACTCACCTCCCACTGATGAACACATACACACCTCCCACTGATGAACACACACACACACCTCCCACTGATGAACACATACACACACCTCCCACTGATGAACACATACACACACCTCCCACTGATGAACACACACACACCTCCCACTGATGAACACATAAACACCTCCCACTGATGAACACACACACACCTCCCACTGATGAACATACTCACCTCCCAGTGACATTTCAGTCAATGTATTAATTGGGATGAATGTGGAGAGTGAGAGAAATATAGAGGATGAGAGAAATAGAGAGGTTTATAGAGAGATGGAGAAAGAGAGAGGGACAGAATGGGGAGGAGAGGGGAGAGGGGGAGGAGGGAGGGGAGGGAGATGAGAGGGGAAGGAAAGATGAGAAGAGGAGAAGAGATGGGAGGGGAGAATAGAGGAGAGGGGGAGGAGAGAGGGAGCAGAGATGAGAGGAGGAGGGAGGAGAGGGGGAGGAGGAGGAGGAGGAGAGATGAGGAGAGGAGGGAGGACAGAACCTTTTAGGTCATGCTTCTTTTATTTGCATGCTGATGGTGCTGTGTTGTGTGATACAGATTCACTGTTGGTTATGTAATGGTGTATGTGATGTCTTGATTATGTAATGAGTGTATGTAAGTAGGTATGTCTATACATACAGTATATGCATGTAGTTTCCCCCCTTATTCCTTTCATTTAGTGTTTGGATATCACTGTTTGATTTATCTTTTTTTGTTTGTTTATTTGTTTTTTCCTCAAAACAATTTTGCAGTGTTTAGAGCTGTTAGCTGAACTGTTATCTGTTCAATGTTTAGTGTTATTAGTATTAGTTCAAACTTTGGCAATACAAATGTAGCATTATACTGTATGTCATGCCAATAAAGCACCTGTAATTGAACTGGAGAGAAAGAGAGAGAGAGAGAGAGGGAGGGAGGAGGAGGGAGAGACGGGGGAGAGGGGGTTATTTTCCCCAAACACTCACACTCTCCTGAAGCGTGCTACCCACCTAGTTAATTAAAAACCTAGCGAGCGACATCGCAGCTCTGAGGGCGGTGACGTCACCTGCAGCAAACCTGAACCCCCCCCTCCCCCGCTGGACCACTAAGACATCTGAACAAACACTACCAAACACTTCCACATATTTGAACGAAAATCTTTTAGCAGGGTTTGTTCAAAGAGGACATGGCAATACAAGCACAGAGACCCGGTGTGATGGGGAATCTGCACCAGTGTGTATAGTCCAGCACCCTTCAGTGCCCAGCCAGGACACACGTGGCACTGCCTTCAGGACAACAGGCTGCCCATGAAGTTCCTTCCTGCTGGTGTGTCCATCAGAAGCACAAATGGCTGTAAGACAAGAGTAAAGCAGACCGAATCGTTCAGATCCTGGAGAGTCAGAGATGGGATTCATTAAACCTCTCACTCCTTACACTGAACTGGCAACTGTTCCACTCAGATCATCCTGAATGATCTTATAACACATGATAAACCAAGATCAATAGAGAAGGCAGTGAAACAGACCGATGGACAAAGGGAGGAGGGAGGGAGGTAGAGCAAGAGAGACAGAGAGAGAGAGGAAGAGAAACAGAAGAAGAGAGGGTGACAGAGACAGAAAGAGGGAGAGGTGGGTACATGGTACTTGAATAAGAGAGCTTAGAGTGAGGGTTGCAGTGATTTGGTGCAGTGTTTTGGAGCAGTGATCTGGTGCAGTGATTTGGTGCTGTGTTTTGGAGCAGTGATCTGGTGCAGTGATTTGGTGCAGTAATCTGGTGCAGTGGTTTGGTGCAGTGATTTGGTGCAGTGTTTTGGAGCAGTGATCTGGTGCAGTGATCTGGTGCAGTGTTTTGGTGCAGTGATCTGGTACAGTGGTTTGGTGCAGTGGTTTGGTGCAGTGTTTTGGAGCAGTGATTTGGTGCAGTAATCTGGTGCAGTGATTTGGTGCAGTGGTTTGGTGCAGTGGTTTGGTGCAGTGATTTGGTGCAGTGTTTTGGAGCAGTGATCTGGTGCAGTGATTTGGTGCAGTGTTTTGGAGCAGTAATCTGGTGCAGTGATTTGGTGCAGTAATCTGGTGCAGTGGTTTGGTGCAGTGATTTGGCCCCATACACTCTGAATGCCTCCCCCTCTTCTGACCTCACATTCGCGCCCTCACATGTTTAAACAGCTCAGCCCCAGAGCACTACGCTAAATGCTAGCATTAGCATATTGGCATTTCAAGTGTGTGTGTGTGTGTGTGTGTGTGTGTGTGTTAGACATTCTGGGAATGTGTGTTCTGTCTCATGCTTTCTTTCTCTCTCCTTCTGGGTGATTGTATTGCAGTATTTCAACAGCCTGTAGCCTGTACTCACTGACCTGAGATCACCTCACCAACAGCGCCACAGCTCCAGGACCTCTTCAAGGCTGTTCTGAGATCAGTAGTCAAGTCCAGGCCTGTCCGTTCATTACATTTGGACCCCTCTGCTCATTACAGGTTTTCACAGCACTGTCAGAGAAAACTCCCTCTCTGAGTAACAAACCATCATCCCTCCTCGACTCTCACTCCAGAGACACACACACACACACACACACACACAGAGAGAGAGAGAGAGAGAGACAGAAAGAGAGGGAGAGAGAAAGAGACAGAAAGAGAGAGAGAAAAAGAGAGTGAGAGAGACAGAGAGATAGACAAAGATAGAGAGAGATGACTCAACAGAGAAGACATGTTGGTGAGGCAGATTCGCTGACTGCTTCCACAGAAGATAATCCACTTCTTGTCTTACGTCCCTCATCATTGATGTCTGAATTTTGAATTTATCCTGTGCTGTGTTGCACACATAAAAAGAAACACAAAAGTCAGTCCAAACAGCTCCAGATTATCCATCACATCAGAAACTCAAGTGGTTTAGCAACAACCACTGCATTGTTATGACAAGAATCACCACCGCAAAATATGGCTTGAACACCATCCCCTCTCTCAACACCAGCACCTCTCTCTCAACACCATCATCTGTCTCAACACCATCACCTCTCTCAACACCAGCACCTCTCTCTCAACACCATCATCTGTCTCAACACCATCACCTCTCTCAACATCAGCACCTCTCTCTCAACACCATCATCTGTCTCAACACCATCACCTCTCTCAACACCATCACCTCTCTCTCAACACCATCACCTCTCTCAACACCATCATCTCTCTCAACACCATCATCTCTCTCAACACCAGCACCTCTCTCTCAACACCATAATCTCTCTCTCAACAGCAGCACCTCTCTCTCAACACCAGCACCTCTCTCTCTCTCAACACCATCACCTCTCTCAACACCATCATCTCTCTCAACACAATCATCTCTCTCTCAACACAATCATCTCTCTCTCAACACCAGTACCTCTCTCTCAACACCATCACCTCTCTCTCAACACCAGCACCTCTCTCTCAACACCATCACCTCTCTCAACACCATCATCTCTCTCAACACAATCATCTCTCTCAACACCAGCACCTCTCTCTCAACACCCTCATCTCTCTCAACACCATCACCTCTCTCTCAACACCATCACCTCTCTCTCAACACCATCACCTCTCTCAACACCAGCACCTCTCTCTCAACACCAGCACCTCTCTCAACACATCACCTCTCTCTCAACTCCATCACCTCTTTCAACTCCATCATCTCTCTCTCAACACCATCACCTCTCTCTCAACACCATCACCTCTCTCAACACCAGCACCTATCTCTCAACACCAGCACCTCTCTCTCAACACCATCACCTCTCTCTCAACACCATCACCTCTCTCAACACCATCACCTCTCTCTCAACACCATCGCCTCTCTCTCAACACCATCACCTCTCTCAACACCATCACCTCTCTCTCAACACCAGCACCTCTCTCTCAACACCATCACCTCTCTCTCAACACCATCATCTCTCTCTCAACACCATCACCTGTCTCTCAATACCATCACCTCTCTCTCAACACCAGCACCTCTCTCTCAACACCAGCACCTCTCTCTCAACACCATCATCTCTCTCTCAACACCATCACCTCTCTCTCAACACCATCATCTCTCTCTCAACACCAGCACCTCTCTCTCAACACCATCATCTCTCTCTCAACACCATCACCTGTCTCTCAACACCATCACCTCTCTCTCAACACCATCACCTCTCTCTCAATACCATTACCTCTCTCTCAACACCATCACCTCTCTCTCAACACCATCATCTCTCTCTCTCAACACCATCATCTCTCTCTCTCAACACCATCCCGTCCCTGAAGAATCCACAATGCCATACAACAAAAAAGAAGCTGTTGCCAAGTCCCTACGGTACCTCTGCCACGCCACTACTGCACCTCTGCCACGCCCCTACTGTACCTCTGCCACGCCCCTACTGTACTTCTGCCACGCCCCTACTGCACCTCTGCCACGTCCCTACTGCACCTCTGCCATTCCCCTACTGTACCTCTGCCACGCCCCTACTCTACCTCTGCCACGCCCCTACTGCACTTGTGCCATGCCCCTACTGTACCTCTGCCACGCCCCTACTGTACCACTGCCACTGTCAAACACCTTCTACCAACCAACCATCCAAAGCTTAATGGTTTACTGAGGTTTGAATCCAAGCATCGTGGTGTTGTGTCTATGGGGACTGGCGGCATTGTTGCTCAGTACTGAACGTTGCCAGTGTGACACAGCCAGCACCAGAGGTGGGTAGAGTATTCAACAATTTTACTCAAGTAAAAGTACAGTTACTTGAACCAAATGTTACTCAAGTAAAAGTAAAAGTATGCATCCCAAAAATTTACCCCTCCCTTTTGGGCGTGTGTATATGTAGTCCACGTGCTTTGTCTGCGTCTGTGAAACTCCGTGGTGAGGGCTATGTCGCGTGATAATCTGTCTCACCTGTGAATCGTCTCATAATCACATGGGGCTAATGTGGTCTGTCTATTTAATGTGCGCTCGCGCAGTGTCCTGTGCTCGTCGTTGTCTAAGGTTTTCATGTCTATGCCTGCACGTTGTGCTGAATGTGTTAGTGTTTATCGTGCGCTATTGCGCAATACACGTCTTTATTAAACGTGACGTTTGCTGCCATCGAGGGATTCTGTGTCTCGTCCTTTGCGCTGCACCCACCGTCACAGAACGACGAGCCGTCTGAGAGACACAACAACATGCCAGGCTACAAGAGTAAGCCTAAGAAGGGGAAAAAGCCCTGCAAGCGGCATCACTGCTCTTCTTCCTCCCCCCCGCGCCGCGAAGCCCCGCCGACTTTGGCGCAGCTCAAGGAGGACCCGGAGTGCGCCTACCTGCTGTGCGCGGCTCGGGAGACCGCTATTGCCGAGCTGGCCGAGGAATACCACCAGACAGCAGTACGGGTGTGGTGGGAGAGACATCCCTCGCCTTCCCGGGAATGCTCACCCATACGGGTAAGCGTCCCCGAGCTCTACGGGGCAGGTACGCCACCAGAGGGCGAGTTTGGGGAGGAGGAGAACACACCCCCGCACCAGGGAACCACGCCGACGCTGGCGCAGCTCGAGGAGGACCCGATCTGTGCGTCCCTGCTCGTCAGGCGCGGGTGCACCACGACCCCGAGGTGGCGGAGAAGCTCCGGCAGGAGGCGGTGTGGCTTTGGGGGAAGTACCACTCCTCTTCATCCAGACTCCTCTTCATCCAGGGATCCCTCACCCCTGCGGGTGGGCTCCTTTGCACTCTGCGGGACGGAGAGTACCCCCGAGAGCGAGTTTGGGGAGGTGGACTCCCCAGGCGAGGAGGAGGAGCTGGACGACGAGGGGGAGGCCTACCCTCCGTCGTTATACGACGCCTCCACGGTGGACTACGGTGGAGAGGGAGAGGACTACCCCCCATCGTTAGACGACGCGTCCACCGTCGACTACGGGGAAGAGGAGGAGGAGGAGTCCGAGGAAGAGGACTACCTCCCTCCGCCCGTAGGTCCCTCTACCACCGTGGAGGAAGGCGAGGAGGAGGAGTACCCTCCGTCCGAGGGCTCCTACACCGAGGAGGAGGAGGAGAGCCCTCCCCCCTCGGAACTGTCCGCCGGGACGGTGAAAAGGAGGTGGAGTCCAGAGGCGGGCTCATCCCCCGAGCGCTCCCAAGCTAGCGACATGGACTGTTCCCGGGGTGGCAGCTCGGGGCAGCCCATGAGCTGGAGCCGCGGCAGTGAGGCGATGGAGAAAGAGATGGAGACCAACGGGGAACTTCCATACGGCCCACCAGGCGCGTCCGCCAGCCGTGCTGCACCGGGCGCGTCCGCCAGCCGCGCTGCACCAGGCGCGTCCGCCAGCCGCGCTGCACCGGGTGGAGGTTTCGCAGCAAAGGCTGGAGGAGGGCCGTTCGCCATGACATCTGCAGCTCCCGACCTCTCTCTCCTCATCTCTCTCCTCCTGGTGCGTAGCCTGGCGCCTGTTACATGTTTGTCTGTTCCGGTGTTCGTAAGTCTACCCGTATGTGTAACTAACCCCCTCTTCCCGTTTGTGTCTATGTATGTAAGCGTGCCTGTTTGTGTGTTTGTGACCGTGCCGTTGTCTAACGTCTTTTCCCCTGTGTTCCCAGGGAGGGTGTTCTAGGCGGTCCATGGCGGACGCTTCACCGAGGGCAGTCACCTCCCAGACGCAGGACTGAGCGCGTCGGATCCGCCCATCGTCGTGGGTTCGGGGCACTCGGTCCTGTTGGCACCCCGGGACGGGTAGTGCCCTTGGAGGGGGCGTCTGTCACGTTGAGGACCCCGGCCCCTCCCTTTTGGGCATGTGTATATGTAGTCCACGTGCTTTGTCTGCATCTGTGAAACTCCGTGGTGAGGGCTATGTCGCGTGATAATCTGTCTCACCTGTGAATCGTCTCGTAATCACATGGGGCTAATGTGGTCTGTCTATTTAATGTGCGCTCGCGCAGTGTCCTGTGCTCGTCGTTGTCTAAGGTTTTCATGTCTATGTCTGCACGTTGTGCTGAATGTGTTAGTGTTTATCGTGCGCTATTGCGCAATACACGTCTTTATTAAACGTGACGTTTGCTGCCATCGAGGGATTCTGTGTCTCGTCCTTCGCGCTGCACCCACCGTCACAACTTGAGTAAAAGTAAAAAGTACTTTGATTAAAAGCTACTCAAATAGTGAGTAAATGCACGAGTACTGTCTCGTGTCAGTAAATTACATCATGGGAAATTGAATTACGGGAAACTATGACTTTTAATGATAACAAAAATAATTTATTATAAATAAATATTATATATAAATTATTTATTATAAATAATATGTATTTTTGTTTGTTCCTAATTATTAGGCCTGTGTAACTTTAATGTGTTCCACAAAGGCACTAACTGATGAGACTGTCAGCCAATACGTGTAGCTACAACTTGACACCAACTGAATCAATTTGTAGCAGACTTAATCATCCTATATTGCTAGTGTGTACAATCAGTGTGAGAATTGGTTTTTAGTATTGCACTGCATTACATTTAATAATTACATCATACAAACGTTACGCCTCAGAGATATAGCATTACACAAAATTATACATACAGCAAACTTATCGCATCATGTTTCCTCATATTTGATGTTGAGTTCTTGTAGGCTGAAATGTCCACACGTTTGCAGACACAATTGGCAGTGCCAAGGTTGCAAACTCTCACACATTGAGCGTGAGACACACGCATTTGACTGTCTTCACACGCTCCGATTTCTCACGCTGAAAAAAATCTAGTTTATTCACCTCTGATCCACATCTATGATTCAATGAGTTACTAGTTCGCTCTGGCACCAACCACTGACGATCGATCGCGATATAATACTTAATTTGTGTCCGTTTTACCCCCCCGGTCAACAATTTACGTTCACCACCCAAACCCCCACCCCCCACCCCGGTTTAAATCTCACTAAAAGTGATCTTGAAAACTTGGCAACCCTGCAGCGCATTATATAGCTGTCCTTTTACACGTTTGTAATATAAACATTGGCTGTATGAGGTCAGGGATGCTCGGTAGGTTTTTCTGTCACTTTCTTGCTACGGTGGAGAAAGTTTGCGTATGTGATCACGTGATTGACCGGCTTCATTTGATTGGTCACTCATACTCAGGTGACAAGACGTTGGTCAGTCTTCTCACTGAAAAGACGAATTATTTACAAAACGAAAGTAACCTGATTGTAACGGAGTAAAAGTTGCGTTTTTCTCACCACATATTTACTCAAGTAAAAGTAGAAGTCTTTCATATTAAAACTACTCTCACAAGTACATTTTTGTCCAAAATGCTACTTGAGTAAATGTAACGGAGTAAATGTAACGCGTTCCTACCCACCTCTGGCCAGCACTTTCCTCACAGAGCACAGAGCATGACTCCTCTCATACAGGTGGAGCTAATCACTGCCTGCTAACAGACAGAACCTTCTGGAACTGGGATGTGGGAGTGTGGTAGTGTAGCCTTGTGGGCTTAGGCAATTGTATTAAGGAAGACTGGAGGCGGTCAATTATAATCAAAAGTCGCTACTTTATTTTCAGTTCTCTCAAGTTTCCAACAGGCTTTCAACTAAAGTGCCCTCCCCTTTCCCCTTTTGCCAGCCCCAATTTATACCCAGAATTCCCGCGGCGAATTCCAGGTAAGAGGCCGCTCATCAGGGTGGGCCAATCAAAGTTCTCCCAGGTGCGGCATACGCTCTTCTGGAAAACAAATATCTCCACACCAATTAATTTAGTAAGTCATCATCAGTCTATACGTCTACAGATCCGATGTCTTGACAAGGTAATCTCTAATCAGGTACGTATTCCCCTCTCACCTAGTAGGCTGATGTAATACCAGGTAGGTTGGTGATGATGCCGTACCGGTCTCAGCATCACACACCACCATCAGCATCACCCTCCTTAAGATCGTCACTCCCCTGAGTGGCGAGAGAGGTAGTCCACTGTGACGTTCTGTACCCCTGCTCGGTACTTCACCTGGAACCTGAAGGGCTGTAAGGATAAATGCCAACGACTGACTCGTGCATTCTTATCCTTCATCCTGTGTATCCATTGCAGGGCTGCATGATCTGTCTCCAAGACGAACTCATTGCCAATTAAGTAATAACGCAACGTGTCCAGTGCCCATTTAATTGCTAATCCTTCTTTCTCAACAGTAGAATATCTCGTTTCCTGTGGGAAGAGTTTCCTACTGATATACAAGATTGGTCTACGTTCTTGACCATCCCCTTGTAGAAGTACTGCGCCAAGGCCTTCGCCTGATGCGTCTGTTTGAACAATGAAGGGTTGATTAAAGTCCGGACTCTGCAGTATTGGTTCTCTGCATAAGCAGGCTTTCAAATCCTTAAACTCTGCATCACACTCAGATGTCCATTTGACCATCTGGGGATTATTCTTACGGGTAAGTTCTGTAAGGGCTACTGTCCTCCCGGCAAAGTTAGGTATAAACCTACGATACCACCCCGCTAAGCCCAGGAAGGATCTTACCCTCTTTTTGGTTGTCGGAGGTGGACACGCCATCACTGCTTGGACCTTGTCCACTTGAGGCTTGATGATCCCTCCACCAAGAACGTATCCGAGATAAGAAACTTCCGCCTTGGCTAGCTGACATTTCCTTGCGTTGATGGTTAATCCAGCCTTTTGGACTCTGTTGAAGACATCGGCTAGGTGGTCTCGGTGTTCCTGCCATGATGAGCTAAAGATGACTACATCATCAATGTAGGCTGCCGCGTAGGCTTCTGCTCCTCGCAGTATCTGGTCCATGACCCTCTGAAATGTTGCTGCGGCTCCATGGAGTCCGAACGGCATAGTAGTAAACTGATATAGTCCACTAGGTGATCTAAACGCAGTCAGTTCCTTTGCTGAATCAGCTAAAGGTATTTGCCAGTATCCTTTACTTAAGTCTAACGTGCTCAGGTACTTGGCTTTTCCTAGCCTTTCGACTAGTTCGTCAATCCTGGGTATTGGGTAAGGATCAAAAGCAGATATGCTGTTCAGTTTTGAAAAATCAATGCAGAACCTAAGTTCTCCATCCTTCTTAGGTACCAGTACTACCGGGCTACACCATTCGCTTTGTGAAGGCTCTATCACCCCTAACTCCAACATGTGCTCCACCTCTTTGTTCAACTGTGGTATGAGGCGTGCTGGCACTCTGCAGTGAGTCTGTCTAATCGGCTCTGGCGCTCGCAGGCAAATATGATGTTGTGTCACCTCTGTGCGTCCTGGCCATGCACTGAAGAGGGCCTCTGGTATAATTTGCTGTAATTCTTTCTGCTTACCTGCAGATAGATGGCTTACATCGGGGATGGTCATGTCAGATGTTGTGGGGAAGTACTGTTCCTCTGTCTCTTCCTCCTCATCGACAACTCGGGCCCATAATTGCTCTGCCACTGTCTCCTGCCTTTCCTTCCATGGTCGAAGTAGATTGATGTGGAATGTTTGTGTCTTCTTGCGTCTATCAGGTAGGTACAATTCGTACGTGGTTGGATTGATCTTCTTCGTAACCTCGTATGGTCCATGCCATTTTGCTAATAGGCTGTTGTCCATTGTTGGTAGCAGCAGTAATACTTTTTGGCCTGGCATCAAATTTCGGCTTCTGGATGTTTTGTCATACCAGGCTTTTTGCTGTTGCTGTGCTCTAGCCATATTGTCATTTACCAACTCTGTCATCTTATCCAACTTCTCTCTCATCTTAAGCACATAGGACAAGATGCTCATTTGTTCTCTTGGCCTGTCTCCCTCCCAGGCTTCTCTTAGGACATCCAATGGTCCCCTCACCTGGCGGCCATAGAGTAACTCAAATGGTGAGTATCCAGTTGATGACTGCGGGACTTCTCGATACGCAAAGAGTAGGTATGGGAGCCATTGGTCCTAGTCCGTTCCATTTTCCGACACGAACTTGCGCAACATCGACTTCAGTGTTTTGTTAAACCTTTTGACCATCCCATCAGTCTGTGGGTGATATGGAGTGGTCCTAATTCCTTTTATGCCCAGTAATGAAAAGACTTCTTTGATCTGCCTAGATGTGAAGTTGGTGCCTTGGTCCGTCACAATGTCTCTAGGTATGCCTACTCTGGAAAATAGTTGCATTAACGCATTAACTATTTGTCTAGTCTTGATCTTCCTGAGTGGGAAGGCTTCTGGGTAGCGTGTGGCATAGTCACACACTACTAGAATGTATTTATTACCTGACCTACTTCTTTCTAGTGGGCCTGCAATGTCCATTGCTATCCGTGTAAATGGAACATCAATAATGGGTAGGCTAATCAACGGTACTCTGTCACCCTTTTTAATCGGCATGGTTAATTGACAATCCAGACATGATTTGCAAAAGTTCGCTATGTCCGTGTATAATCCTGGCCAATAAAATCTGCTAGCTATATGGGCTAATGTTTTCTGTTGCCCTAGATGTCCTGCCCATGGTACCGTGTGAGCTAATTGCAGTATATCTGTCCTGACGTTTTTGGGTATTACTAACTGTTCTCCCTTGTCATTACGCCTATACAGCTTGTCGTCTTTTATAACGAACTGCTCTTGCCCCTTAATGTCGCTTCGTATACCTCCGTTTTTCGCTTTTTCAAACGCAGACTTTAACGTCGCATCGCGTTTCTGTAAATCTGCGATGTCGCTGGGTAAATCATTCAAGTCGACTATCAAGTGTTTAGGTAGGCATTCTTTAACAGTCGTGCCTTTTACTTTCGCTTTCCGCCTGTCATTTCTGGACTGTTTAACTCTTTCAGTTTCCTGAAATGGCAGTTCGCCAAAGTCAGCGTGTTGCTGCGCTGCCAGTTTAGCCTGTAGTCGTGTCACTACTCTTACTTCAGCTTCGTTATTCCCTCCCCGTAGCAACTCTGCTAACACCGGGATATCTCGGCCCAATATAACTGGATATGGGGACTGGTTAACAATTCCTACCGTTAAAAGATAGGTCTGGTCGTTAATGTCTATGCTCACGTCCGCTGTCGGATAATCCTGTTCATCTCCGTGTATGCAGCGTACTTTTAATGTAGCAGTATTCAGCGGTATTTGCTCGTTCAGACACTCTTCCCTGACTAGCGTCTGACTAGAGCCCGAATCCACTAGAGCTTTAAACGTTTTCCCCCTTATTTTCACCCAGACTGTTGTATCGGTGTTCAGGGATGATTCCGTCATCGTACTATGTGGTCTATGGCAAAGACGTGTGCTGCTACTGCCTGTGTGTAACGGACATACAGCTCTTTTATGCCCTCTCTGTCCACATGCGTGACATTCTATCGGGGGTTTGTCTCGTGTCTGCCGCTGTGTCGTGTACTGTCTATTAGTGTAGCTATACGTTTTCATATGTGGTGCATTATTTGCAGTACTCATATTATATTGACTAGCGTATGATCTATAACAGGGGTAATCAATTAAATCTTTCCGCGGTCCATTTTTGGCAGATAGGTCAGACCTTAGGTCCGGGTCTGCGGTGGCGAACGTAAGTTGTTGAGCGGGGGGGAGGGGGGGGGCGAACGTAACACTCAAATGGGTGGTGAACGTAACACTCGTCTGAAAATAAATTCTCCGGTTTATATATATAATCTCCCGTTAAAATTTTTTGGGCATTTGGGTCCGTATCCAGTTAATCAGGAATGTGATTGGGTCCAGGACGGCGTTCGGGTCCGGATCCGGACCGCGGTCCGCCATTTGGTGATACCTGATTTATAAGCTTCTCTGGGCTTACCCTGGGTCGCGCTGCTAGGGTGTCCTAATTGCACACTTCTGTTAGGTTGTCGTGCCGCTATATAGTTTTCCGACAATTCGGCTGCATGTCTTGATGTAGTGAGAGTATGTTGCTTAATCCATGTCCTTATTTCAGGGTTGATGCTTTGTAGAAACTGTTCCATTACGACTGCGTCTCCGATTTCTTCTTTTGTTTTTTGCTTTGGCGTCATCCACTCGTCGTACAGATCCCTTAGTCGTGCTTGTAACTCCCTGGGCGTCTCTCCGTCCTTAACTGCATTATCTCGAAATCGCCATCGATACGTTTCTGCATTAATTTCATACTTTTGTAGAAGTACCCATTTTACCTGCTCGTAATCCGCAGTGTCCTCTATATCCATCGCAACATATGCTGCTCGTGCCTTCCCGCTGAGGAGTGGTACCAAGTGTAGTGTCCAATCTTCTCTGGGCCATCTACCTGCTTGTGCGATACGTTCAAAGGTCGTGAGGTAATGTTCGATGTCCTCATCTTCCCTGAACGGGAGCATCTTCGGACTTGTCCATCCAAGGCACATCGGTCGCTGGTTCAGCGGTGCTGGGTCGTGTGTTACCGTACGTTGTACACGATGGATAATCTGTACTTCTGGTAGTGTTGCCAACGTTGCTGGGACTTCTGACTGTTGTGAGGTTTCGCCCTCCGTTGCTGATGGTTGCTCTTGTTCCCCCTGTATATGACTCTGGAGTTGGGTGAACTGGTGTTGGAGCATCCGCCATCTTTGTTCCTGTTTCTGAGTTTGCTTCTCGTGGCGTTCTTCTCGTACTTGCTGAAGCTTAATAAAACTATGCAACATTTCACCAAGTTGAGCTACGCTCTCCTTTTCCGTCGGTTCCGTTGTCGAGCATTCTCTGTCTGGAATCTCGGAGTGTAGTTGGAGCTCCCTTTCCCCACGGATATCGCCCTCGTTGGCATCTTTTGTAGTTGCCATTTGCTTCCTCGGCGGCATCTTGATAATATCTTTCCCTTATTCGTCCTCACAACACCGCCTGTGTGGGGTTCTAAAAGAAACCGCTGCCACCATGTGTGGTAGTGTAGCCTTGTGGGCTTAGGCAATTGTATTAAGGAAGACTGGAGGCGGTCAATTATAATCAAAAGTCGCTACTTTATTTTCAGTTCTCTCAAGTTTCCAACAGGCTTTCAACTAAAGTGCCCTCCCCTTTCCCCTTTTGCCAGCCCCAATTTATACCCAGAATTCCCGCGGCGAATTCCAGGTAAGAGGCCGCTCATCAGGGTGGGCCAATCGAAGTTCTCCCAGGTGCGGCATACGCTCTTCTGGAAAACAAATATCTCCACACCAATTAATTTAGTAAGTCATCATCAGTCTATACGTCTACAGATCCGATGTCTTGACAAGGTAATCTCTAATCAGGTACGTATTCCCCTCTCACCTAGTAGGCTGATGTAATACCAGGTAGGTTGGTGATGATGCCGTACCGGTCTCAGCATCACAGGGAGAAGTCAAAGTTTATGGTTAAACCTAAACACAAGGATGGTTTTTCTTCATGATCATGTGACCTCCTTTGCTTTAAATGTGGTGTGTTCTTATTGGACCTCTGCATTGTGTGTCACAACTGGACAGAACCAGGACAGGAAGGGCACGAAGGAGGAAATACTGCACACAAACAGCAGAGGGCAGAGCTGAGCACAAATCACCATGACCACCCAACACCACTACCACAAGCACAACCCGACACAAATCACCATGACCACCCAACACCACTACCACAAGCACAACCCGACACAAATCACCATGACCACCCAACACCACTACCACCAGCACGACCCGACACATATCACCCCAACACCACAACCCAAAACATGTCACCAAACACCACCAACAGCAACACAACCCAACACATACCATCCACACCATCCAGCAACAGGACCAATAGTGTTTGTGTGTGAGTAAAAAAGTATGACTGGATGTTACAGCAGGTGTAATGATGGTTCCAATTAGGCGGCCTCTGTAGTGTCATTAAATCCTGGCTCTTCTCACACAAGAGCCGGACGCTTTTATGGCGTGAGATAATGAAGACAGTGTGTGCATGACCTGGGACTCCACACGGAAGTCACGGACGGATTGTGGGAGCTCCATCGTTTCATTTTGATAAGGACCCATTTCAGGGAGAATGTGGCTATTCAGAAATTGTTTGCTATTATATACGAAGCAAAAATAAATAAATAGGCCAAAAAAAACAAGCAATAAAGCGACAGCCTGTCAAACTGCCCCACAAGTTCTGCTGGGTGTTGGTGTACAGAGTGTGTCCTGTGTTCCTCTTAGCTTAAATATCAGTTCTTCACCCATAAATACGGTTCTGTGTGTGTGTGTGTTTTCCAAATGTGTTTTATCTGCCAGCTGTCTAGACTATGACAGCCAAACTGGAAGCCCTTTGAAGTGTGAAGTGTTGGGACTATGCTGCCTGCAATTACGTGCAATACGCCCTGTAAACACACACACACACACACACACACACACACACACACACACACACACACACAAACCCTCACACACACGCGCACATGCAAAACAACACACAAAGAGAAAGAAAAAAGATGCACAATCCCTCTCCATAGTGAGTTCAGTGCCTTTACAAACATAAATTTAGGCACTTCACAGCTAAAATGAAGCTCAGTTTTGAGATAAAGCTACAGGGCAAACACAGCATGCGGAGGAAAGACCATTTTCCTCCAGTTTTGCATATTGCTAATTAGATCTGTTTGGCTTCATTGCCCATGTGAGGAAGGGAAGAAAGGAGCACAGTGTGCATCATCATACTTTAATAAACAAGATATTATGATGCTTCCTCCTTACCTTCCTCCTCCTCCCACTCATCACCACCATCGTTACCCCAAACCAGTTGCATCTCTGCTCTGGTACTCCTCACACACACTCAGAGCAGGGGGCTCTTAGTAATGAGCAGACTAACTGTGACATAGTTCAATATACTGATCTATACCAATCTACCAATCAACAACCACAAAAAGAAACGGCAAACACACACGGACGGGTGGAAACACACAGAGATGGGTGGAAACACACACAGACGCGTAGAAACACACAGACGGGTAGAAACACACAGACGCATGGAAACACACATAGACGGGTGGAAACACACAGACGGGTGGAAACACTCACAAAGACTTGTGGACAGCTAAATGTTTTGTTAGTAAGGAAGAACCAGAAAAGTAATAAGATACAAAAACAATGAGATAGAGGGAGCGGAAGTGTGTGTGATAGGAAGTGTGTGAGGGAGGAAGTCTCACTACAGGGGACAACCATAACCATAAGGCACAAAAGACTGACAGCAACCCAGACAGAGAAAAAGCCGCACTTGAGAAAGACCCGCATGCAGATTACAATGTAATGAGACAAACATTCATTAAAAACTGCTCTAGCCATGACAGAGAGAGAGTGATAGAGAAAGTGGTAGAGAGAGAGTGATAGAGCGAGTGTGATAGAGAGTATATGTGTGTTGCTGGATGGTAAGAGAGGTCACCCAGACGACCTTGACTGATGCCTCCTGTAGACTTGAGGAATCCTAAACACACACACACACACAAACACAAACACACACACATACACACCAGGAGGTAAACAGGTAAACAAATAAACACTACAGCACCAAGATGAGGTAAACAAGTAGTATGGAAGAAAACATGTATTTAGTGCAAGTAGAATTAATATATATCCACATGCATGTTTTATGTATATGCTTTACTATTCATCTATAATATGTATCACCAACACCCCAAGGAGCCTGCTTCAGTGCTTCAGTGCTGTCCTACACCTGGGACGTGTGAAGTCCATGACTGCACTGCAGGTGAAACCAGCATCTATTTCATGCTCTCCAATCATTCTGAGAGCCTTGAGTAATTCAGCCAGCTGTTCTGCAGCTAATGCAAGTTGACCAGGAACTCACTGTCAAGGGATTTGATGTATTTGGGATAAAGGAGTGAATTTCTCCACAAGCAGAGCCGGGGGGGTGATGTCTCAGCATGAGAAAGAGAGAAGAGTGAAGAAGAGAAGGTGAAGAGAAGGAAACAAATCAGAGTGACAACCAGGAGGTGGAGAACATAGTTGGTTGATACAGTCATGCCCTCTCAGAGATAAATACAAGTTCAACCTCCAACCAGACTACAGAATTCCCGAAAAACATGACGGCAGGGCAGCGTATGGAGAGGAGACCTCAATACGGTCTCGCTCTGGAGAGGAGACCTCAATACGGTCCCGTCCTGGAGAGAAGACTTCTCAATACGGTCCCGCTCTGGAGAGGAGACCTCAATACGGTCCCGTCCTGGAGAGAAGACTTCTCAATACGATCCCGCTCTGGAGAGGAGACCTCAATACGGTCCCGTCCTGGAGAGAAGACTTCTCAATACGATCCCGTCCTGGAAAGAAGACTTCTCAATACGGTCCCGCTCTGGAGAGGAGACCTCAATACGGTCCCGTCCTGGAGAGAAGACTTCTCAATACGGTCCCACTCTGGAGAAAAGACTTCTCAATACGGTCCCGTCCTGGAGAGAAGACTTCTCAATACGGTCCCGCTCTGGAGAGGAGACCTCAATACGGTCCCACTCTGGAGAGAAGACGCCTCAATACGGACCCGTCCTGGAGAGAAGACTTCTCAATACGGTCCCACTCTGGAGAAAAGACTTCTCAATACGGTCCCGTCCTGGAGAGAAGACTTCTCAATACGGTCCCGCTCTGGAGAGGAGACCTCAATACGGTCCCACTCTGGAGAGAAGACGCCTCAATACGGTCCCGTCCTGGAGAGAAGACTTCTCAATACGGTCCCGCTCTGGAGAGGAGACCTCAATACGGTCCCGTCCTGGAGAGAAGACTTCTCAATACGGTCCCGCTCTGGAGAGGAGACCTCAATACGGTCCCGTCCTGGAGAGAAGACTTCTCAATACGATCCCGTCCTGGAAAGAAGACTTCTCAATACGGTCCCGCTCTGGAGAGGAGACCTCAATACGGTCCCGTCCTGGAGAGAAGACTTCTCAATACGGTCCCACTCTGGAGAAAAGACTTCTCAATACGGTCCCGTCCTGGAGAGAAGACTTCTCAATACGGTCCCGCTCTGGAGAGGAGACCTCAATACGGTCCCACCCTGGAGAGAAGACGCCTCAATACGGACCCGTCCTGGAGAGAAGACTTCTCAATACGGTCCCACTCTGGAGAAAAGACTTCTCAATACGGTCCCGTCCTGGAGAGAAGACTTCTCAATACGGTCCCGCTCTGGAGAGGAGACCTCAATACGGTCCCACTCTGGAGAGAAGACGCCTCAATACGGTCCCGTCCTGGAGAGAAGACTTCTCAATACGGTCCCGCTCTGGAGAGGAGACCTCAATACGGTCCCGTCCTGGAGAGAAGACTTCTCAATACGGTCCCGCTCTGGAGAGGAGACCTCAATACGGTCCCGTCCTGGAGAGAAGACTTCTCAATACGATCCCGTCCTGGAAAGAAGACTTCTCAATACGGTCCCGCTCTGGAGAGGAGACCTCAATACGGTCCCGTCCTGGAGAGAAGACTTCTCAATACGGTCCCGCTCTGGAGAGGAGACCTCAATACGGTCCCGTCCTGGAGAGAAGACTTCTCAATACGGTCCCACTCTGGAGAGAAGACGCCTCAATACGGTCCCGCTCTAGAGAGGAGACCTCAATACAGTCCCGTCCTGGAGAGAAGACTTCTCAATACGGTCCCACTCTGGAGAGAAGTCTTCTCAATACGGTCCCTTCCTGGAGAGAAGACTTCTCAATACGGTCCCGCTCTGGAGAGAAGACTTCTCAATACGGTCCCGCTCTGGAGAGGAGACCTCAATACAGTCCCGTCCTGGAGAAAAGACTTCTCAATACGGTCCCGCTCTGGAGAGACCTCAATACAGTCCCGTCCTGGAGAGAAGACTTCTCAATACAGTCCCGTCCTGGAGAGAAGACTTCTCAATACGGTCCCGCTCTGGAGAGGAGACCTCAATACGGTCCCGTCCTAGAGAGAAGACTTCTCAATACGGTCCCGTCCTGGAGAGAAGACTTCTCAATACGATCCAGCTCTGGAGAGAAGACTTCTCAATACAGTCCCGCTCTGGAGAGGAGACCTCAATATGGTCCCGTCCTGGAGAGAAGACTTCTCAATACGGTCCCTTCCTAGAGAGAAGACTCCTCAATACGATCCAGCTCTGGAGAGAAGACGCCTCAATACGGTCCCACTGTAGAGAGAAGACCTCAATACGGTCCCGCTCTGGAGAGGAGACTCCTCAATATGGTCCCGCTCTAGAAAGAAGACTCCACAATATGGTCCTGCTCTGGAGAGAAGACTCCTCAATACGGTTCCACTCTAGAGAGAAGACCTCAATACGGTCCTGCTCTGGAGAGGAGACTCCTCAATATGGTTCCGCTCTAGAGAGAAGACTCCAGAATATGGTCCTGCTCTGGAGAGAAGACTCCTCAATACGGTTCCACTCTAGAGAGACGACTCCACAATATGGTCCCGCTCTAGAGAGACGACTCCACAATATGGTCCCGCTCTAGAGAGAAGACTCCTCAATACAGTCCTGCTCTGGAGAGGCAGGACTGGAGATGGTCATAGATACAGGCACACATGCTGGAGCAACACCTACAAAGAGAGAGAGGGAGAGAGAGAGAAAGAGAGAGGGGGAGAGAGAGGGAGAGGGGCAGAGAGAGAGGGAGAGAGAGAAAAAGATAAAGACTGAGGGGTCTCTGGGTGTTCAGGGCCATTTTGCTGTTGATTTAATTAAGTTGTTTGTCAGTGCACAAAAACTCCAAACACACCCCACAGACTCGTTAAGGAGCACTAATATGAGAGCCACTCACACACTTCAGCTGTCTCACACACACAGACGTAATTAGCATTGAGCTGGTGCGCCATGCAAGAAGATGCTATTAGCAGCTCAGAGGAAGAGGTGTGGTTAATATTTAAACCAGGACACCATGGAAGGGGCGGGACAGAGTGCCACATGTGCAGTTTAGCTCTGCAGGGAGGTCCAGACTGACCAATGAGGAGGCCTCTTCCTAATCGATCATAGATGTTAATCAGCACAAACTCACACATCCTGTCCTGATAGGACGGGAGAGGGAGAGAAAGAGAGAGAGAGAGAGAGAGAGAGAGAGAGAGAGAGAGAGAGAGGGAGGGAGGGAGAGTTAGAGGGGAAGAGAGCAAGGTTTGGGCCATTCTATTCAATAGAATATGAATGATGTTTTTTTAAATCATGTTCAATTTCACACTGTGTGTGTGTGTGTGTGTGTGTGCGCACCTTCCCCCTTCCCATGATTCACTAACAGCAGACTGAACTACTGGACAACTGCATAACTCAAAGAGAGAGAGAGAGAGAGAGAGAGAGAGAGAGAGAGAGAGAGAGAATGTGTGTGTGTGTGTGTGTGTGTGTGTGTGTGTGTGTGTGTGTGTGTGTGTGTGTGTGTGTGTGTGTGATGAGAGGAATGGTGTATATGAAGGTAATTTTCGTGTCTCAGTCATAGTCTTCCACTGTAAAGCTGTTGTGGTTTACAGCAGGTTTCTTTCATCTGAGGAGGGTCTCAGTGGGGCTGGACTATCTCTCTCTCTGTAGTGTGAGAACAGACTTCACTAACACAATCACAGGTCTCAAAGCTAGGGCTTCTGTAAAGGACCCGTTTGTTCATGTGGCCGCGGAATTTCCCTGCACAAGCCGGTGAAAAAGTGTCTGATAATGAACAGGCCACATTTCCAGACAGACAGACAGACAGACAGACAGACAGACAGACAGGTTCAGCGGCATTGTCAAACATGGAAGTTCAGAGGGGTACCACGTCTACTCTCGTCTTAGCCAATCAGCATCAAGTGCCCAGTTGAGTACCCCAGTGACCAGGAAGAGTGCTTATAATTGATTTAAGCTTATAAGCCAATCAACATCAGGCATTTGAAGACTAGCCAATCACATACAAGAGGGCTTATCAAGCAGCATGACATCCTTTAAAATTAACCCTGACACCGGAATCACTGCAGATACTTAGATCATCAGATAATTCAACAAGTACTAATACATACATTAAAACAGGCCCAAGAAACACCCCGACATCCATATAACTACTCCAACAGGATGTCCAATGGATGAGGATTAACCATAAAGAGATCAGACTCAGTATCATGAGAAACATCTGTCTGAAGCAAAGGGCCCTGGGGGTGAGCTGACCCCAACAGAGCTACTCCACAACCCTGCAGACCCAGACCACAGGAACAGTGTTTATACGGCCTTACGACTCCTCAAACCTGCTCACCAGCCCTTCATCTCAATCTCTGTTCAAGGTCTTCACATCACCAACTGTAGAGCGAGGGTAGTCATCATCTCTCCTGGCACCAGAAGTTCTCCACGAGAACAACACTTCACATGGAGTTTGCTCCAGCTGGCAATGCTTCAGGACAGCTAGACGCTGTGCCCATAACCGAGTGGAGCATCCAGATACCAGATCTGGGATGAATTGATTGAGCCTGGGCCAAGCAGACTGAGTTATCCATATGCTTCCCAGTTTGAGTGGTAGAATAATGACTCATTCTCTCTGTGTCTGTCTCCTCCCCCGTTCTGACTTTCTCTACCATCTTGCCATCTGTCTTTCACTCGCTGCGTGGCTGGCTACAGCAGGAAGTGAGGTGGACGTGGAGCCACAGGAAATGAAGAGAGTTGTTGATAAGGGCAGGCACCTGTCTGATAGGGTTGCCAAGCAACCACCAGCTAAGAGCAAAAGGACGAGAGCACAAGGAGGCGGAGCTGGTACAGGCTAGAGACCAACTATCCAATCAACACACACACACACATTCACACACAAGCTTCTGGATAAACAACCTGTGGTATCCTGACTTAAGTGTAGAGTGGTGTATAGGGGTATAGAGGTGTATAGAGGTGTAGGGGTATAAGAGTATAGAGGTGTAGGGGTGTAGGTTTAGGAGTCTAGGGGTATAAAGGTCTAGAGGTGTGTGTGTGTGTGTGTGTGTGTGTGTGTGTGTGTGTGTGTGTGTGTGTGTGTGTGTGTGTGTGTGTGTGTGTGTGTGTGTGTGTGTGTGTGTGTGTGTATGATGCAGACACAGTGCCACTCGCTCCGCTTACGTGTTACACTCAAGTCATCGTCTCATCACGCTGGGACTCGCTCTCCACATCAAAGCAAGCAGCACCAACATCGCTCCTCAACCCCAACACCGCTCCTCAACACCAACACCGCTCCTCAACCCCAACACCGCTCCTCAACCCCAACACTACTCCACAACCCCAACACCGCTCCTCAACCCCAACACCAACACCGCTCCTCAACCCCAACACTGCTCCACAACCCCAACACCGCTCCTCAACCCCAGCACCAACACCGCTCCTCAACCCCAACACTGCTCCACAACCCCAACACCGATCCTCAACCCCAAGACCAACACCGCTCCACAACCCCAACACTGCTCCACAACCCCAACATCACTCCTCTACCCCAACACCAACACTGCTCCACAACCCCAACACCGCTCCTCAACCCCAACACCAACACTGCTCCCCAACCCCAACACCGCTCCTCAACCCCAACACCAACCCCGCTCCACAACCCCAACACCGCTCCTCAACCTGAATCCCAACACTGCTCCCCAACCCCAACACCGCTCCACAATCCCAACACCGCTCCACAACCCCAACACCACTCCACAACCCCAACACTGCTCCACAACCCCAACATCAATCCTCTACCCCAACCCCAACACTGCTCCACAACCCCAACATCACTCCTCAACCCCAACACCAACACTGCTCCACAACCCCAACATCGCTCCTCAACCCCAACACCAACACAGCTCCACAACCACAACACTGCTCCACAACCCCAACACTGCTCCCCAACAGCGCTCCTCAATCCCAACACCGCTCCACAACCCCAACACGGCTCCACAACCCCAACACTGCTCCACAACCCAACATCACTCCTCTACCCCAACCCCAACACCGCTCCTCAACCTCAACCTCAACCACAACACCGCTCCACAACCCCAACACCTCTCTTCAACCCCAACACCAACACTGCTCCATAACCCCAACATTGCTCCTCTACCCCAACACCGCTCCTCAACCCCAACACCAACACTGCTCCACAACCCCAACATCGCTCCTCTACCCCAACACCGCTCCACAACCCCAATAGCTGTGTGAAATGTTGCATACAATTGAGCATTTTCTTTGTATTTTATCCAGCTGCAAATCATCTTTTGTGTAGTATGTGTGTGTGTGTGTGTGTGTGTGTGTGTGTGTGTGTGTGTGTGTGTGTGTGTGTGTGTGTGTGTGTGTGTGTGTGTGTGTGTTACACATAAGCATGCCCCTGCTGTTGAGTTTTACTTGTGCAATAATGACCCAGAAAGTCAGAACCTAAAGGTCATCTGGCACCTTATGGAATCTGAATACTAGTTTGTCAGAACAGAGGGAGTATGACTCACAGGAGAGTATTTGTGTGTGTGTGTGTGTGTGTGTGTGTGTGTGTGTGTGTGTGTGTGTGTGTGTGTGTGTGTGTGTACACATATTTACTCGACCTCTTTCCATTCTAGTCAGAGCTGCAGGAACAGGGAGGTGTGGTCTAGACTGGATGTTCTAGTGTCTGTGTCAACATTCGGTCTTTTCTAACTTAACGATATGCAGACGATATATAGATGATATGCCAAGACAGTGTGACATCATGGATGCTCATATCTCTGACAGTTGAGGCATTGTGACTGAGATTCACCAGCAATATCTGCAGGGCTGGATGAAACTCAGATGAGACGCAGTGTGATTGCAGGGTGTATATTAGAATGAATCTCACACTGACCTCCTGGATATGCATTGTATTGTGTTTCTTGTGCCACATAATTCGTTCCAGCTTACGGTACCTTACATGTATAGTTACACTATTACACTAGAATAGTGTATACAGCAGTAAGTGTGTGTGTGTGTGTGTGTGTGTGTGTGTGTGTGTGTGTGTGTGTGTGTGTGTGTGTGTGTGTGTGTGTGTGTGTGTGTATCTTGCATGACTATAGTCATGTGTTTGGATAATGAAGATCACAAATGTGCGTGTGTACACACACACACAGGGCCATAGTAAATGTGGCTAGTGTCATGTTCAATCACAAACACCATTTCTCAAAGTGAACCAAGTATAACTAATGTTGTTGACATCTCAGCTTTGGGTGAGAGACTGTGTGTGTGTGTGTGTGTGTGTGTGTGTGTGTGTGTGTGTGTGTGTGTGTGTGTGTGTGTGTGTGTGTGTGTGTGTGTGTATACAGGCAAACTGTCATGAGCTCTTTCATGTTGATTTCATATTTCATCAATCACTACTATTTACTCCTTAGACTTTCAATCTTTAAAATTGCTACTCAAGAAACTTTGTTTGCAGTCTGTCTGATCACCATCACCGTGCCTGTGTGTGAGTCTGTCTGATCACCATCACCGTGCCTGTGTGACAGTCTGTCTGATCACCATCACCGTGCCTGTGTGTGACAGTCTGCCAATAACCCTACACAGCATTACACACAATGGCCAAATCATTGCATTCGTTTGGGTTACAAGCAATAGCAATTTAATTTTAATTTGATAGAAATTAAGAACTGATAGAATTCTAAATAAAAGCCAATAGCTGAAGTTACCCTGTGCCCTAAACTTGAACCAGACCTGAAGCTGAAGCTTTTTAATTCTTACTAATCCGTATTTATGAGACTGTACTAGACCAGGTGTTTCTAGGGATTACAAGGTGAGCATACTGCGAGCACGCAGCAGCTAGTTTAGGTTAGGAGGCTGTATCTGTACATTTGACAGGATAACCCCTTGTATATATCGTTGTTATACACTAATGTGTTGTGTGATGTGTTGTGAGCACCATGGGAGGGGTGATGTTCACCTGGTGCTGACATGCAGTGCTAACTGGATCTGGTTCTTTATGTCCTCGTTCCAGCCACCAGTAAAGAGGATATTTTGAACTTTGCTAATTTAAAGTCTGCTAAATGGCCAAAAAGGTAAATGTACATGATACGATTGAGTTATTGAATAGCATTAAATCTCTCATACAGAAATGTGTAGAGAGAGCAGACAGGAGTCAGATTAGGAACTGTGTGGAGCTCCTCTAGTGATGTCTGGATACCACTGGAAACCCCAAGCTGCTCTAATCCCCCTCCCTCCATTCTCCTGACTACAGCAAGACTAATCTTCAAGCATGAAACATGAGAGACACACATGAGGAGGAGAGACCAGACGCCAGGAGAGATCAGACACCAGGAGAGATCAGACACCAGCGGGGTTTCTACTGTAAGCTGTTTCTCCTGGTTTCCAGTTAGAAGTAATTCAATACAGTGTAATGACACACGTGTAAATATTACTTTCACCATCCCTAGACAACATGAACATGACCAACACCACCACCACGTCATCATCCGCAAAACCAAAACGATTTCGGAATCAGAATCTTTATATATCATTTCTCATAATGGAGCTGTGTTAAAATAAATTAACTAAAGGGAAAGAACTGCTAACCGTGTGCGTGTGTGTGTGATTGTGTGAGAGCACTCCTGCAGTGGTGTGTGAGTGGGTGTGCACTGCATCCTGCAATGGTATGCGTGTATGTGTGTCTGTGCATTCCTGCAGTGGGTGTGTGTGTGTGTGTGTGTGTGTGTGTGTGTGTGTGTGTGTGTGTGTGTGTGTGTGTGTGTGTGTGTGTGTGTGTGTGCGCATTCCTGCAGTTGTGTGTTTGTGTGTTTGTGCATGAGCATTCCTGCAGTGATGTGTGTATGTGAGCATTCCTGCCATTGTGTGTGTGTGTGTGTGTGTGTGTGTGTGTGTGTGTGTGTGTGTGTGTGTGTGTGTGTGTGTGTGTGTGTGTTCATGCAGTAGTGTGCATAAAGATTCCCTCATCTCTGCAGTGCCTGCAGATGACCTACTGCACTATAACAAGCCAGACCAGATCTATTGATCACGAGGCATGAGACCACTCTCTTTAGGCAACAGGATGCACACACAGATGCGCATGCACACACATATGCACTCACACAACACACACACGCACACACATGCACACACATGCGCACACACATGCACACACACACACACACACACACACACACACGCACACACATACACACACATGCACGGACCCACTCCAGCATGTTGGGAGGAGCAGCTCATGAACTGAAGAAGATTCCAGCAAATGAGTAGCAGGGAGCCCCACCCCTCTGTACATAGAGACCCACCCACTGTACAGTGAGACCCACCTCTTGTATATGTCAAGACCCTCCCCCTGTACAGCGAGACCCGCCCCTGCAGTGAGAGCCACCATCACACTGACTCTCATTTGGCTACAGCTACATAGTCATTTCTGTCTGAAATCTTTTTTCCCCACTCAGAAAAAAGTGTCATCATTATGTTATTAAGTCTTATTAAGTATAATTGATTGACTGCAGATTACTAGGAACACGTCAGCACACATGAACAAACTGCACTGCCTCCTGTGTTAATGACAATAATAAGAGTGTGTTAACCAATCACAAGAACTCAGAATAGCTGTATGTTTCTGGCCGAAGGTGTCGGACTTCATTTTCTGGATGAAAGTGGTTACCACGGCAGCTCTGTGAGCTAGTAGCCATTATGAATATTTAGAGGAGCATGGGTCAGAACATCAGTGGGCCACGCAGGGGGGAGAACACGACAGCTAATGAGAGAACAGAACGGACCGTACCAAAGCCAAGAGCACCACACCAGCCGCCGCACAAGTATCGCCCCAAATCCCCACGCCAACAATGGCCTAATTACCCCAGACGGGTGTATATGTAGGGGGGGTAAACAGGTGGGCATTATACAAGCAGTGTGCCAACAGGCAACCCAACTGCAGCAAATCCAACACAACAGTGTTCCTGACCTGCTGCGGAAACCCTCACACACACACACACACACACACACACACCCACACACACAGATGTACACACACCCACACACACACAGAGCTGTGTCTCTGCACTGCTCAACACACAGCACACAACACAACAGCACACTGCTCCGGGACCACACACAGCTTGTTCTTGTACCCCCCCCCCTCTCTCTCTCTCTCCCCCTCTCTTTCTCTCTCTGTCTCTCTCTTCCTTCCTCTCTCTCTGTCTAATATGAGAATTCTTGGCATGACAAAATAATATTGTATTGTCAAAGCATTTTAAAAAACCATAATTAATCCTATACACAAACGTACACAGACAAATAGAGCAGTAAACAGCAACATTCACCCTGTAGTGTAGATATACCACACTGTAGAAACACAGTATAGCACACTGCACATATACAGTAGAAATATACCCCACTGCACATATACAGTATAAATATACCCCTATGTACATATACAGTAGAAATATACCCCACTGCACATATACAGTATAAATATACCCCTATGTACATATACAGTATAAAGATACCCCACCGTACATATACAGTAGAAATATACCCCACTGCACATATACAGTATAAATATACCCCTATGTACATATACAGTAAAAATATACCACACTGGACATATACAGTATAAATATACCACACCGGACATATACAGTATAAATATGCCACACTGGACATATACAGTATAAATATGCCACACTGGACATATACAGTATAAATATACCCCACCGTACATAGACAGTAAAAATATACCACACCGGACATATACAGTATAAATATACCACACCGGACATATAGAGTATAAATATACCCCACTGTACATATACAGTATAAAGATACCCCACCGTACATATACAGTAAAAATATACCCCATTGGACATATACAGTATAAATATACCCCACCGTACATATACAGTATAAAGATACCCCACCGGATATATACAGTATAAATATACCACACCGGACATATACAGTATAAATATACCCCACCGTACATATACAGTATAAATATACCCCACCATACATATACAGTATAAATATGCCACACTGGACATATACAGTATAAATATACCACACTGAACATATACAGTATAAATATACCCCTCTGTACATATACAGTATAAATATGCCACACTGGACATACATTCAGGTTTTAGTCCATGTGTTCAGGTAATCTGCCCTTGTATATTCTTGCTCTGGCGTTTGGCCGTTTTGGCTGTATGATTCAGGCACTGAACTCTCAGGGAAAGGGAGTTGTGGTGCAGAGAGTGTGGGACGGCCATGTTGGTGTTGTGAGACCATGTGTGCAGCTCCTGGACCTGTGGAAGGAGAGGAACTGTCTCCGCTCTACACAGAAGGAGAGGACATGTCTCCGCTCTACACAGAAGGAGAGAAACTGTCTCCGCTCTACACAGAAGGAGAGAAACTGTCTCCGCTCTACACAGAAGGAGAGAAACTGTCTCCACTCTACACAGAAGGAGAGGACCTGTCTCCGCTCTACACAGAAGGAGAGGACCTGTCTCCGCTCTACACAGAAGGAGAGAAACTGTCTCCGCTCTACACAGAAGGCGAGGACCTGTCTCTGCTCTACACAGAAGGAGAGGACCTGTCTCTGTTCTACACAGAAGTAGAGAAACTGTCTCCGCTCTACACAGAAGGAGAGGACCTGTCTCCGCTCTACACAGAAGGAGAGGACCTGTCTCCGCTCTACACAGAAGGAGAGGACCTGTCTCTGCTCTACACAGCTCTACAGCCAGCAGGAAAACATGGAAAAGTGTTGCTGTTAAATAATTACAATAAAAGCACTACGGTTACCACTCTCTCCTGCCCCCCCCCCCCTTTGATTAGTCTTGAGCTGTCTTCTCCTCCTTGGTGCTCTGACGCAGTGTGGTGCATTATAGTCCATCACAGTTCAGAGATCACCTCACACTCCTATCACCTGCTTCAAGCTCTCGTTTCTCCCACCCTCTCTCCTTCTCTCTCTCCTTCTTCATCTCTCCCCTTCTCTTCCTCTCTCTCACTTTCGCTCTCTCTCTCTCATTAGATCATGCCCCAGTACCTCTTCATCTGTCCATCCTACGCACTTCACTCCAGGACTCCAGCAGAAATGCATGACGTCCACCTCGTTACCACTCAAATAGAGTAGGACATTTTATATATTTTACACAATTTACTATGCAATAACCCAAGTACACAAAAGCATTCACTCTTCAAAAAATTATTAAAAGGTTCCCTTTTTCATTGTATGTATCTTCAGTTTTTCAAAAGATTCTTCACACTGATGTTTCATTTGCTAAAACATGTATTCTACTCCTCTTAATACACATAAAATGCGGCAAGATCGACCTATAATTAAATCAGCATAATACTTCAACTCATCATTATTTTAAAGACCCAACTGAACTAGTTTAAGTCAGTTAACCTGTGAATACGTGTGCGGCGCTGAGATACTTGTAAGCACTGGATATTAGAACCACAGCCGCACACGTGGTGAGGGGACACGGGTTGGGTACGAAGGGCTGGGTTCTTTAAGGAATCAGAAGGAGTTCTCTAAAGAACTGTTCACTGAATTTTTCTTCAGGAAATTGGATCTTCTAATGGTTCTTCTGATTGATTGCCTACGGTATTGTTACAAAAAACCATTTTTGTTTGTGGCTGGCACTTTCATTTTTAAAGAGTGTAGGTGAAACTGCCCAGCAGACACTGAGCCCAGATGAAACTTTGGTACATATAACAATCCCCAAGAGGAAAGCAAGACCTAAAGATGGAGAATGATGTATGAAGAAGAATGTGCCGAGTTGCTCAGTTAACTGCAGCTTGTTGGATACATAGCCCACAGCATTGTGCTCGCACTGTTTGCATATACCTATTGTGCTACAAGTGCTACAAGAGCTATGTTCACAATTCTTCAAGTAAATGCAAAAGGACTGTAGTAGTTGTCCCTTAGTAATTGAACACTGGGGGCTGTGAGCCCCAAACGGGCAGCATGGATCCGGCATGTTTGTGGTAGAGAACCTGAACTTGAAGGGAAAAGGGAAAAGACCACCCAGAGGAGTTGGGGGGGGGGGGGGGTGGCTCTATACACGCACTAGACATAATACAAGCTCTTCTGTACGATCTTTTGTTCTATACATGCACTAGACATAATACATGCTCTTATGTTTTGTGTACAGGTACAATCACTCTTCATTTCCAGCTGCTGCCCATCCTCTCTCTCTCCCTCCCTCTCTCTCTCTCTCTCTCTCTCTCTTTCTTTCTCTCTCTTTCTTTCTCTCTCTCTCTCGTCCTCATGACTGTCTATGTCCCAGAGTCTCCCAAAAGCCTTTGTGCTGACTGAGTACCAACATCAAAGACACAGGGAGTGATAGAAATGTGCAATTTTATAAAATCACAAATGGATGAGAGATGTAAGATGTTATGACAGAATAGCACTTGTGTCCTCTGTTCTCTCTCCGTATGAACAGCCATGCTCAAGTCATCATTAATTACACACACACACACACACACACACACTCCACAAATTGGGGTCAAAGGGCTTAGTAAGCACCGCCTAAGGACCAGCAATGTGAAACACAAATCGGTCCTGCTCCGACAGGCTAACATTAGAAGATTGTTCCTGCCTTCCATCCTACCACGTCCAGCCCCACCTTCACCCCCGTTTCTGTACCCTTTCTTTCGCCTCTGGTACAAACGCACGTGACAAAGTTCTAGAATCTCGCTCGAGCCCACCTTACCTTTCCAAACAAAGCGACCCAGTGTTCAGTTACAGTCATGGGCCACAGTGTCATTAACTTAGCTGCGGGGAAGGAGAGTTTGTACCGAGTGAGTGCAACAACCTATTTGTCCTTTGTTTAGAATATTATATGTTTGTTTACCTTACTTTCAAGTGTCCCGGTCATGGACGTAGTTTTGATTTCATAAGTGGGGGGGACACAACCTGGGGTGGCGAACTGTTGAGCGGGGGGGGGGGGGGGGGTTGAATGAAAATTGTTGAGCGCTGTGAACAAAAATTGTTGAGCGGGGGGGGGGGGGGGGGGAGCTCGGAGCTGCATGATCCTAGTGCTAGATTTGTCGCTATTTGGATATTGTTTTTTTAACCGTTAAAAAGTGGGGTGGACATGACTTCGTCGCTACTTAAATATTTGGTTTTAACTGTAAAAACTGGGGGGGACCAAAACCGGCTTTTGAAAAAGTGGGGGGGACATGTCCCCCCCGTCCCCCCCCAAAACTACGTCCGTGGTCCCGGTGGGTTTTCCGGTAGCATACATTTCTTACATTCTACAAAACTATTACTTGCACACCTTAAACTTACGAATCATCCATTAAAGAGGAAAGAGTATGTGGCTCTCGTCACAAAGCGTTCATTGATTTTTTTTATTTGACAAATCAGAAAAGATCTTAACTTGTCCTCTAAAGCTACCAGGAACAAAAGAAGCACACGCTTCAAGGAGTCGATACACTGTTCATTGTTTTATTTAGACTCTTAAATAAAATAAAATAAATTATATTTTAAATAAAATATAATTAAATAAATTTAATTTTTTTTAATAAAAGCCGAGACAAGTTCAAAATGACTCGCGGTGAAGTAACGGCTTCCACCGGACCCACGCGGCTCTTGCTCGCTCATGACACCTGGTGGCAGTGTTGCCAGGTCCTACAAAAATATCCAGCCCAAAGTCAGTATAAAATCCGCCCCTCAGAAGCCAAAACTAGCCCAAAGGCCAAAGTTGTTGAGCGGGGGGGGGGGGGGGGGGGGGGCGAGTGTAAGTTGTTGAGCGGAGGGGGGGGGGGGGGTGGCGAGTGTAAGTTGTTGAGCGGAAGGGGGGTGTAAATTGTCGACTGGGGAAGCAGAGACAAATTAAGTATTATATCGCCATCGATTCTTAGTGTTGACTTGTAACTCCCGCAGTGGCCCAACTCAAAAGTAGCCCAAAAAACCGCACCCCGCGACCCCAGAATTTTTACCCGCGGAAGGAGTTTCAAACAAGCCCAATTTGGCGTGAAAACCGCGAACCTGGCAACACTGCCTGGTGGTGCTTCCTAAGACTCGTGAACGCGCCAAAGGGATGCGCGAAGTTCGCTCGTGTTCACTTCATCGCCGCGCGCACAGCCGCGCACGTACGGAGCCCCGCGCGCTCCCATGTTGGAGATCTCCGCGCCGTCTCCACCCGCCCGCAGTGTTGCGTTTCGCCAAACAAACGAAAATGAACAAATATAGGTAAGCAAATATAAGTAGAACATTTATGTGCTTTCTCGAAATTGTAGTAATATATTTTCATGTTTCAGTAGTGGAAATATAATATTAAACCCATTTAAAAGTTATAACTGCTGTTATAGTATGATCACACTGGGTATTGGGTTTTAAAATAATGCTCATCACAAACAATAACAAAAGAAACTGTTAGTATTAAAATGAAGACAGCTTGACTAGTTTAAAAAGTGTGCTACGGCAACAAGCTAGCAGCTGCAACTCGTAGAGGTTGTGTCTTGGCTATGGTGCAAATTCTATAAAAACCACGGTAGATCCTAATGTATTTTATGTGATGGTAAATGTCGTTAAAATCCGTGTAATTTAATTTCGCCAAGGTTGCTTACTGGTCCACTATCTGCACCGCAGGCCTGTTCCAGCTGTTCACCAGCAGGCACAACGCCTGTAAGAATGTCCTTTGGGTGTTTTTACACACACAAAGACCAAAGAATAGTCCACATCCTACCTACTGGTATAATCGTATGGTAATGGTACATTTATGGTCTATAAAATATGACGTTCTGCGTCATTCGTCCTTCATCTTGGTTACTGGCGTATAGTTATCACGTAGAAAGCTTTTTAAAGATTGCCTCTTAAGAGTCCCATGTGAATTTTCTGACTTTTCTTTGAGTGCATCACGAGCGTAACCTACAGTCTCCTGCTTCACGTCTGTTTTCGGGGCGTGTGTGCAGAAATAAGTATTAATACTGTTTCAGCTTTGGTGCTACAGCTGTGCGTTTCGTGTAATTTGCTTGTTAAAGTGAGCCTTGGTGGAAACTTTCTGTGTACAAAAGTCACAAACTGGCTGAAAAAATTGTTAGCTTTATTTATTAAATTGTTAGTTTATTCAGGAATCGAGTACAAAACTCTAATCATGTTTAATATTTCATGCTACGGTATAAATACACGTGACACTGGGTGTCACAAGACCCTCTTATTTCCTCACACAGGAGCTGGGGTTTAAAAGCTATTTTAAAACTAGGGGTTTTAATTATTCAGCTGGAATCGCACTGGGCCACATGAACACTCCTGATCATTTAAAATCTGTGCGACCTACACAAATCCAACAGCATACAACCATTAGTCACCACGTCGTGGCAGTCTGCGTAGAATAATTGTCTCTGTCCCGTACTAAAGATGTTCCGAGCACAGTTAATCGCCTGCCCCATCAGAGTGAGGGAGGCCCTTCAACCCCGAGCGGAGCTCCCCGCGTGCGCGGCTCATGCACGTTTCTGCGGTAATACGGGTGTTGGGACGTGCGTGTCTGTGCGGACGCATATTTGGGGTTCTTTTTGCCTCATATCTCCAATGGGATGAAGTAGCTTTATCAACGCGATTTCTGTCTCTATGAAGTGTTTCGTGGTTTTGGAGAAAACCACAGTCTGAATTAATAAGTGATAAGGATTAAGAACCGCTGACACGAGGCGCGGAGAACAGATCAGCTCTAGTAAAGCCGATTTAAATAGTGACAACATTCCGGAACGGTCCTAATTTCCTAAATTAGGATCCGCATGTGCTGTGGTTCCAGACAAAGTTTTGTAGCTCATGCCTCTTGCAGAAACTTGGGCAGTGGATCGCAGTTGAGATCAAATTACCTGTACGCGTGGAAGCGTATGTAAATAATGGCTCACCTCTGACTTGTCCGTTTGTCACTTCCCGTGGGCTCAAACTGCTGCTTTAAAACGAGTTTGTTGCAAACGATGCATATCTGTACGTGATCGCGATGTTTCCTCGACTTCAAACTAACACACATCGCCAACAAAAAGCTACAAGCAGCAGTGTAACACCACTGCCAGATTTCGGGTCGGGACCCTTTCTGAGGAGTAGGCTACGCCTTCTGGACGGATCTTGACCGCGCCAAGAAGCGAAATGAAAATCCACGTACGGAAGTGTGCACTAATCCACCGTACATGCAGCACCTCATTGTTGTCTTTTAATGTTTTCCATTAGGAGGGACTGTGTTGGAGGAAACCCTCAGAGAGCAGACAGGCACGTGCAAAGACCACGTACCACACACAAACACGCTGCATGCTGTTCAGCATACACAGGGTCTGCACAAACAAGACTTTAAGGGTGTTTAATAACGACCGGAACTCTGCACAGGTCTGCTAGGTGTGGCGCTGATAAGCTCAAAAACACACACTCTCACCTTCTCACACTCATACTCTCACTAGATTAGACTTATTTATGCTTACCCCAGATTTCTAAATATATATTTTGATGCAACACAAATCGTTCAACTAAAGAAAAGTAATATCCTATTAAAAAGATAATAGTCTATAATAAAGCACTCTGTATGTTGTCGTGCTTAGCAAGGAGAACTGGAGTGGTATGAGGGTGATCATGGTTCAGTCGGGGGCTTGTCTGTGTGAGGGGGCTGGTCTGTGTGAGGGGGCTGGTCTGTGTGAGGGAGCTGGTCTGTGTGAGGGAGCTGGTCTATGTGAGGAGGTTGGTCTGTGTGAGGGGGCTGGTCTGTGTGAGGGAGCTGGTCTGTGTGAGGGAGCTGGTCTGTGTGAGGGGGCTTGTCTGTGTGAGGGAGCTGGTCTATAAGGGGGCTGGTCTATGAGGGGGCTTGTCTGTGTGAGGGGGCTGGTCTGTGTGAGGGAGCTTGTCTATGTGAGGAGGCTGGTCTGTGTGAGGGGGCTGGTCTGTGAAGGAGCTGGTCTGTGTGAGGGAGCTGGTCTATGAGGGGGCTGGTCTGTGTGAGGGAGCTGGTTTATGAGGGGGCTGGTCTGTGTGAGGGAGCTGGTCTATGAGGGGGCTGGTCTGTGTGAGGGAGATGGTCTATGAGGGGGCTGGTCTGTGTGAGGAGGCTGGTCTGTGTGAAGGGGCTTGTCTGTCTGAGAGGGCTGGTCTGTGTGAAGGGGCTGGTCTGTGTGAGGGAGCTGGTCTATGAGGGGGCTGGTCTGTGTGAAGGAGGGCTTGTCCATGGATTTGTGTATTTTTAACACAAAGTTACTTAACTGATCCATGACACATAAACAACACACAGATCACAAAGGGTTTGTTAGTTATGGGATGTGTTTGATATAAGGATCAAGAGGTCTCTGTATGTTTATATTTTAGGGTTTTTGCTCTTATCGTGTGTGTGTGTGTGTGTGTGTGTGTGTGTGTGTGTGTGTGTGTGTGTGTGTGTGTGTGTGTGTGTGTGTGTGTGTGTGTGTGCGTGCGTGCGTGCGTGTGTTTAAAGGCCAACTGACATTTTGGCAAATGTTTTGCTTGTTGTCTTGGCAGTATTCAAGCAGACTTCGAAGTCTGTTCTACTGAGACTAAATCACTGTAGTAGATCTTTATAATATAGATAAAATAACTGACTTGTGTTGGTTTCTGTCTCAAAACATTCTTCTGTGTTAAAAGACTGATTGATTTGAAAGTGAGAAAAGCCAGAAATCTACAGTGATTAAATGTCAGCCAAGCCACAGAGAATGAACTCGGTAAAGCTCCAGTGAATGAACCCAGTGATATAAACCAGTAAAGCCCCAGTAAATGAACCCAGTAAATATACCCAGTGATATAACCCAGTGATATAACCCAGTAAAGCCCCAGTAACTGAACCCAGTAAATATACCCAGTGATATAACCCAGTAAAGCCCCAAGGAACAAACAAAAACAAGCAGTGTTGAGGTTGTAAACAGGAGCAGGTTTTGCACAGTGCGTTTGAAGAAGAATCTGTGAAGGATACTTTAGTACTGAGTGCAGGACTTTTTCTCTCTCCACTGTGTCAGTCTGCAGAAACAGATGACTGATCTTCAAAAGTGTCCCAGCACACTGCATTTCACCATTAAATAATAATATCAACTTAAAATCAGAAAAATAGATGCTTCATGAGAGAACTGCTGGGCGTAGTAAAGCAAACCTCTGTCCCGTCAGATGAACTTTGACCTCTCAACCCTTCACATCAGCTAAAGCGTCCATCCCTCGCCTCCCCTGCGTCCTTCACACGTAGTCATGGAGACGGTGGTGATAGTGGCCATCGGGGTGCTGGTCACCATCTTCCTGACCTCGTTTGTGGCCCTGGTCATGGTGTGTCGCCATCGCTACTGTCCTCGTCCCACCCTACTGCACCACTTTGGGTCCAAGTAAGTACATGAGCGCTCGCTGCCGGGGTTCATGGGAAGGCATGGTGCCGCACAGTGTTCCGTTCCAATAATCTGGCCAATCAGACTTTACTGTTGTGGGCTCCTCCCTCACGCAGACCCACGGTGGATCTGATAGGAGCCATGGAGAGCCAGAGCGAGCCCTCGGAGATGGAGCTAGACGACGTGGTCATCACCAACCCTCACATAGAGGCCATCCTGGAGAACGAGGAGTGGATCGAGGACGCCTCGTAGGACCACTACACCGCCTCTGTCTCCAGAACCTTAATGATAATTACAGACAAGGCTGACGCAGTCGAGCCTGAGCACTCTGCTGTCTCTCCCTCCAGCCTATGATTGTCTAACTCTCTGTCTCCCGTAGGGGTCTAGTTTCACATTGTATCTCCATTCTGAAGGTAATTTTCATGCGTTGTCTCAAGTGCTGCTCAAGGGCCTGTAGTAATCACGCTTGTGTCATGCAGTAATTCTCGTTCAGATTGGCTTGTTCAGATTGCCTCATTCCTGACAAGTTTATTCAGATCATGATTTTGCTTGCATACAGATTTGTCACACCCTGACAGAGAAACTTGTTGCCATGACAATGGGATCTGGAGCAAAGGTGAAGACTCCTACCAGCCTTAGTGACATCATCACCGTGGCCAAACGCATAAGCCCAAGGTAAACCAAGAAAAACACCATGATTATTGTCATTATATTCATAAAAATGGACACAATCTCCAGTTATTCTCTACAAAGGTGATTTGTTGTAATGAGTATTATCTCTACAAACACATACGCATACAACAGGCGAAAGTACGGCAGTGTAGAGTGATTCTTCACACTGAGAGTGATTGAGCAGGAGAGAAGTGATTCTTCACACTGAGAGTGAGTGATTGAGCAGAATGTCACTAGGCAACAGGAAAACGATCCAAAACAACACCACTAAAAACATTTAAAGAGGAAGAGCAGTGAGTGCACCACAGAAAACTGTCCTCAAGAATCTCTGGATCCCTCATCTGTCAAACCTCTACAGGGCATGAATGCCAGACAGTGGGGCATTCCTGACAGTACAGCTGACAGTACACCTGACAGTACAGCTGACAGCAATAGTAGGGTAGTCCTGACAGTACAGCTGACAGTACAGCTGACAGTACACCTGACAGCAATAGTAGGGTAGTCCTGACAGTACAGCTGACAGTACAGCTGACAGTACACCTGACAGCAATAGTAGGGTAGTCCTGACTGTACAGCTGACAGTACTCCTGACAGCGATAGTAGGGTAGTCCTGACAGTGACAGTGGGGTATTCCTGACAGTAGGGTATTCCTGACAGTACAGCTGACAGTACACCTGGCAATACACCTGACAGCGATAGTAGGGTAGTCCTGACAGTGACAGTGGGGTATTCCTGACAGTACACCTGACAGCAATAGTAGGGTATTCCTGACAGTACACCTGACAGTGACAGTAGGGTATTCCTGATGGTGTGAGAAGCATTCATTAAGCATTCATCAAATCATTACATAACATCAATAGGAATCTCCATTTTTAGAGGCTGTGTTGGCTAACAAAATGCACCGATCTATGGGATCGATCCTATGGGATTAAGGATTTAATAATCGTTATTGGATTGGATTGGATTGGAAAGTAAGATCTCAATAAATCTGAGAATTTACAGATGTCCCACCTCTGATGTAAGACTGTTGAATATATCAGGATGTGTAATTTAAGACCAATGGGTATAATTTAAGAGAAGGAGTTCAACACCAGTAGGTTTATAGTTTTTACATTGCAGTACAAAATGAGTACAATATGAAAACTTTCATATTAGTGTTGCTTCTAAACATAAGATCTTTATTGTACTTTAAAAACATTTGTGAATCAAATCATATTGTGCAAAATAAAAAAACTAAAATGTCACACATGACTTCCCAGAGTGGATGATGTTGTCCGCTCAATGTACCCTCCACTGGACCCCATCCTGCTCGATGCCAGGTAACTACCAGAACCCTCCCTGCTCACCTGCTGACCTCTGACCTGTGTCAGACCTGCTCACCACACCTGCCTAGGGCCATTTTCCCCTTCAGACTGATTTGGAAATGATGGTTGTTGTTAATATTACTAGCGCTGTTAACACTAGATTTGTCTGCAGAGTCAATTAAAGATGGAGTGGTGCAGCAGAGGGTGGTTGTGTAATGGTTGGGAGAGGGAATGACCTCACTGTATTCACTTGGCTGAGGGTGTTTGCTGAATTTTGTCCCATCAGGGCCACCGCCTTGCTGTTGTCAGTGAGCCACTTGGTGCTGGTGACACGGAATGCCTGCCACATGTCTGGCAGCCTCGACTGGATCGACCAATCATTGCACGCAGCCGAGGATCACATGATCGTGTTGAGGGAGGCAGCCATGGCGTCCGAACCTGAGAGAGGACTACCCGAGCAAGAACAGGCTATCTGACTAACGAACACACACACACACACACACACACACACACACACACACACACACACACACACACACACACTCACACATCCAACTTTGGAGAAACACTCTCTTCAATCACTCTAAATCCCTGTTACCATGACAGTTACTATCACTAGCTGACTTACGTTTCCCATAAGCAGTATTAGTGTGTTCCGCTGTAATGGTGATACACTGCAGCAAAGCAATGTACAATCCTTCTGTGTACCTCCTGCTGAGGCACTTAGATATGCATGTCATATACTCATGAATATGTATGTACCACCATACTCATGAATATTCATATACACATATAAATGCATATGCATATTAAGAGCTTTTCTTTTAGCTGCTTGTTATTTTAGATTGAAGGGCATGGTTCATGGTTACGTTAGATAAATGCTAGATGTGTATAGTGAGTATTTGATGTTTAGAGTTTTGATATGTCCAGTAATGTTTTGGTTTGTAGCTGTTTTGCTACACCACTTGTGACCTTAGTTCAGACCCTCTGTACTACATCAACAAATCATTTAACACTCAACACTGCACCCAAACTAATTACATTCATTCTCTCTCCCACACACACACACACACACACACACACACACACTTCTTCATGGCCATCTGAAATCAGTGGTTTCTAATTATGGACGTGGGTCAGATCAATTTAATTTCAATCCTGCACTGCCCACACTAATTACACACACACACACACACACACACACACAGGAGACCTGAAACTAGCACAAGCACAAACAATGTTTTAATCATACCAAATTAAACATTACCTGAACATACCATTAATAACCCTGTAAACCATTGGGTTATTAAACCAGTTAATAGTAAACTTCATTGTACCAGTTAATGAATACTACACAAAAACACCATAACTGCCATGACTACACACCTACACCATAACTACCATGTCTACACACTTACACCATAACTACCATGACTGCACACCTATACACTACATACCAAGAGCTAATTTAAGTGCCTAATAATTCTTCAGTGCTCATCATTACATCATTTAACTGTTCACAACACTCACATCTCAGGTCTCTCTGTCTGTCTGTCTGTCTCTCTCCTGTCCTGTCTCTCTCTTTCTCTCTCTCTCTCTCTCTCTCTCTCACACACTCACACACACACACACACACACACTCACACTCTCACACTCACACTCTCACACACACACTCACACACACACTCACACACACACTCACACACACACTCACACACACACACACACACACACACACACACACACACACACACACACACACACACACCACCCTTAGCTGGATCTACTGCATGTAAGTCTGCGGTTTCCTACGCTGCCTTCTCACTTATTACTGCTTCTTAATTCACATGTGAAGCTAAATTAAATTTTTATAGAGAAAATGTAATTTCCAGAATTGAATTTATTGAATTATTGAAGATGCGATTTGTTAAACTGAATTTATATTATGTCCTTAAAACATGTATTAAGATCCACCAGATTCATTTAAAACATGTATTAAAACATGTATTAAGATCCACCAGATTCATTTTAAACCTGTATAAAGATCCACCAGATTCATTTAAAACATGTATTAAGATCCACCAGATTCATTTCCAGGTCGATTTCCATGTTCCAGATTCATTCCCAGGTTAATCAAAAATAAGCACAAAGCATCATCATCATTTGTTTCAATCATGACACCAACCCCAACTCCACCACACCCCCTAACCCCACCCCACCACACTCCCTAACCCAGGGCTATTCAAGTATAATTTTCTGCGGGCCAGATTTGGCAGAGAGCTCTGACCTGTGGGCCAGACAATTTTCAGACCTATACCAGTACTGTCATAGTGGATGTAAAATTGAATGTAAAATGTTGCAAATAAAATGTTATTTATTTTTACGGCGGTTTATAATTTATTATTATTTATGGGGAGATGGGCCGCAGGCCGATACAAATTCATTAAAGGGCCGGTTCTGGCCCGCGGGCCGCCAGTTGAATAGCCCTGCCCTAACCCAACCCCAACACACCCCCTAACCCAACCCCAGCCCCACCACACCCCCTAACCCCAACCTTAACCCCACCACACCCCCAACCCCAGACCCAACTTCACCACACCCCCTAACCCCAGCCTAGCCCTAACCCCACCACACCCCCTAACCCCACCCTAGCCCTAAACCCACCACACCCCCTAACCCCAACCCTAACCCCACCACACCCCCTAACCCAACCCCAGCCCTAACCCCACCACACCCCCTAACCCAACCCTAGCCCTAACCCCACCACACCCCTAACCCCACCCTAGCCCTAACCCCACCACAACCCCTAACCCATCCCTAACACCCAACCTCTAACACTAACCCTAGCTATGTCATCCACAAAGTATAGGCATTTCTCACCAGCTTTCTGCTTAGAGCATTCAGCCAAAAGCAGTAGTTATTCATTAATGACCACACGCACATACACCCACACACACACACACACTCAAGATTACATGCTAGGTTACACTGTACATATTACAAGTACATTATTACAAAATTTAATCCTTTCAAAACAGGCAAAACAAAGTGTTCAATGTAAAAGGTGTTTTTGTTGAATACAGGGAGGTTTTAACTAGTCTTGTTTCCATAGACCTGCTTCAGTACTCCCGTTTCAGTACTCCTGTTTCAGTAGTCCTGCTTCAGTAGTCCAGCACTCCTGCTTCAGGAGTCTTTCAGGAGTCAGGAGACAGGTTCAGTACAGTCCCTTGCTCTTCTTCAGGTTTAACTTTTGTAGGTCTGACAGAGAGTTGTACTCGTTTCTCTTCATTCCCAAAATCACCTGAAACAGAACTTCAGTTAATTCAGTTAATTTTTTGGAGTTTACTCCATTTATCTCCTGTTCAGTAAAGACAAAGACAGAAAAGGATGCAGGACCCACTGAAAACTGCTGACAGACTCACCTGAAAATAAACTCAATTAAATATCTCTCTCTCTTTCTTACACACACACAAAACATGTTGGCATTGCATATGGAAATATGATTTTCAGCTTGATAAACCAAAGACTGCAAAAAAAGATCTGTGGCTGTCCACCCTGTCCTGCCTGTATGAAAAAGTAGCTATTAAGCTTTAGTCATATTTTGCTGTGGATGAGTGTTTATAGGTGAACACACATATTAAAGCAAAGTGACTGTTTATAGGTGAACACACATTAAAGTCAGGGACAAATTTATCTAACCTCCATGTTTTTGGACTGTGGGAGGAAACTCACACAGACACAGGGGAACATGGAAGCCAATACCCCAGTGCTGAGAGGCAAACATGCTAACCACTAAGCTAACCACCGTGTTCCCCAATATTAAACACATATTAAAGTAAGGAGTGTTTATAGGTGAACACACATTTTAAGGTGAGTGCTTATAGGTCAACACATATTAAAGTAAGGTCAGTGTTTATAAGTGAACACATATATTAAAGTAAGGTCAATATTTATAGGTGACCACATATATTAAAGTAAGGTGAGTGTATAATGATGGATCAATAATTCGTAGGATTAAAACCATACATTTCAGAGTAGGAGCTCACCTGGAAGTCTTGGTCTGATAGGTAGGTTTCCAGGTGCAGAGGGTCCAGTTCCTCGGGTAAAGGTCTGTTCAGCAGCTCCTGGACACTACGCTGAGTGACTCCAAGCAGAGACAGAGCGTCCCGCACTAATGTCAGTGTCTTCTGCACAGAAGAATCCTGCTGCAACACACACACAAACAAAAGACACACACTCTAGTTTTGTTCATATTTCAGACAACTGATCAGAAGGATAACTGTTCATGTGGTGGTTGTAATAATGGTGTTGATGGAGATGCTGATGGTGGTGGTGATGGAGGAGACTCACTGACCCCTGTGGCTGGTTTCTCCCAGGATGGGAAGACATTGGTGAAGGTGAGAGGCTCCACCCCTTCCTTGACGAGATACGCTACAGGGGGTCTCCGCGGGTTTCTCTCTGTGTACAGCAGGAGTCAGCAGGACTGCGTGCTAATTAACTCATTCCCACTTTTTTTGGCAACCTTCACCAATAGCTGAGAGCATTTACACCTGCTTGTTGAGAGATCTTTTCTTTCTCTCTCTACCTGTGTGTCTCTCTCCCTCTTTCTCTCTATCCATCTCTGTCTGTCTCTCCCTGTTTCCATCAATCTGTCTCTCTCTCACCTCTGCAGTAC
>NC_135212.1:39135920-39213420 GCF_052324685.1 Brachyhypopomus gauderio | reverse complement strand
GTCTGTCTCCCTGGAGCGTGTACACGCAGTTAGACTCTGAAATCGCCATCTCATACTGTTCATCATCACCAGAACAACCTGCATGTAAACACACACATATGTAATGTGTTCTGTGTTCATTTTCGAAGTAAGGAAACTATGAATACCACAGGCAAAGGTTTCTGACCTGTGCAGTAGGTATTTCCTCCCAGAAGGTTCCAGAACTCTGTGGCCTCCACAGCGTCCGAGTTCACACCCTCCTCCAGGTGAATGACCTCTGTTGCTTGGCAACCCAGATCCTGCTGGGCCACCACCAATGAGGCCATGGCAGATGCCTTAAACAAGTCGCCAATCAACATCCAATAACCAATGACAGGAAAGTATATTGACAGTTAAACTCTGTTGGCAAGGACAGTGGACTAAAACATTGGGCTTATACTGAGAAGACACACACACACACATACACACACTCACACACTCACACAGACACCTCTTCAGTGCAGTAAGACACACACACTTCTTCAGTGCAGTAAGACACACACACACACACACACACCTCTTCAGTGCAGTGAAGAATTACTTTTCTCCTGTTTTAAAACAAATTCTCCATGCTGTGATGATATGACTTGGTGATTTGTAGTTTGTTGTACCTTCTCTCTCTCCAGGATGTTGGACAGTTCTCCGGTCCACAGGTAGCACTGTGAAGGAGTTACCAGCAGGAAGCAGTCACCACTGTTCAGTGAGCGTGCGACTGGCTCCACCAAACGCACCTGCACCTGTCTCTTTCCTGACACAAGACACAAACTACATTACCCATAGGCCTCTGCACTCATAGTATAATTAGTATGAGACAAGACACTTTCAAACCTCACACAATCAGACCACACACGGTCAAACTATATAATGAGATTATACACAATCAGACCTCATGTAATTAGATTACACAATGAGACCTCACGTAATCAGACTACATAATCAGATCGTCAGTGCTGTATTCAAGCGCGTACTCTACCTTTGATGTGGATCAGCATAAGGCTGCTGTAGGGCACATAGCTGCTCGGGGAGGAGGAGGAGCTCATAGAGACGCAGTTTATCTTCTCCACTGAAGGAGAGAGAGGTTTGAGCAAAGCTGGTGAGACACAGTAAGACGAAGACTCATCTTATGAAGAACTAAGTAGCAACGTCTCATCTAGACTACATGTCATGTCATCTGCTTTGCTCAGACTGCTAAAATCCTGAACAGATTTCAGTTTGGGGTGGCATGAGGACTCACCCTGGGGGGTTTCCATGGTGACATCCTCGTGAGGCTGTGTGAAGTCGTGCAAAACGTCATGTCGGGCAGCAAGGGCACGTAGTGGGTTCCGAGAGCCCGTCGTCCGACGAGATGGCCGAACAGAGCGCCTGTGTTCTGATGCAGCAGAGCTCAGACTATACACACACACACACACACACACACACACACACACACACATACATGCAAACAGATAAGAGTGTGAGTGACAGAAGGTGATCAGGTCTTGCTCTCTGCCTCACACACACACACACACACACAGGTTGGACATACATGTGAGCGTGAGTCTGGCAGAGTGTGTTCAGGTCCTGCTCTGTGTCTCCTGGACTGCTCTGACACACAGGAAGTGAGGAGATGTCAGAGGTCACAACCTCTTTGCTGATCTCCATGGAAACAGGCTGCTGGCACTCCTGGATTTCATCACAACACTGGAATTGCACGTCAGCCTCCGTCTGTGAGTGTGTGTTTACCACTTCCTCTACGCATTCCTGCAGACGCAGTCACACACTTTATACCTCACTTAACCCCCGACACACTACAACCTTAAAACCTTACAAATACACCCATCATTTTACCTTATTTCTCCACGGAGACTGCAGCTGTGCTTGAGTGGGTGATGGAATCTCCTGAGCCTCATAGGACAGACTTCTCTAGAGAACAAATGCACCAATCACACAGATCCATCTGAACATCAACACAAACACACCAATCACGCAGATCCATCTGAACATCTACACAAAAGCACCAATCACGCAGCTCCATCTGAACATCAACACAAATGCACCAATCACGCAGCTCCATCTGAACATCAACACAAACGCACCAATCACACAGCTCCATCTGAATATCAACACAAACGCACCAATCACGCAGATCCATCTGAACATCTACACAAACAGACCAATCACGCAGCTGTATCTGCACGCCACTGCAGATGGATGGACAATGGACAAGAGAAACACAGCATCCATCCATCCATAACTCCATAATCCATCCCTCCATCCCTCCATTTGTCCATGTGATCCAGAAACAAATCACTGAGCTAATCACTTGTACCTGTGACTTGTACCTGTGTTAAATTGTAAAGCGCCTTGGGAATCTGGAAAGGCGCTATATAAATCGAACATTCATTCATTCATTCATAAGATGCACAAGAGTAATGCAGAGATCACCACAAAGCCTGAACATGCAAGTATCTAAAAACACACACACAGGCTCTCTCTCTCTCACTCACACACACACAGTCTCTCTCTCACACAGTCTCTCTCTCAAAAACACACATACAGTATCTCTCTATCTTACACACACACACACACACACACAGTCTCTCTCACATACACACACAGTCTCTTTCTTGTTTTCTCTCACACACAGTCTCTCCCTCACACAAAACAAACACACACTTACCTCATTGAAACACATCTTATACTGACATGGGTTGCTAGAAGGAGAGTAAACAGAGGAATAGACAGGCCCCTGGAGAGGGGAGGGAAGAGGAGGAGAGAAGGTGGGAGTGAAAGAGAAGAGAAGAGAGGAGAAGAAAGGAGAAGAGACATGGTTTATCTGTTCACACAAAAAAACTGATGATCATGCCCGATTTAACAGGTCATTGCTGCATGTTCAGTGGTAATTTAAAAATATTCAAGACCTTAGATTCAGATGGAGACTGACACAGGAGCAAGCTTACCCAGCACTGAGCAGCAGTGTCCTGCAGGGGGCAGCACAGGGACAACAGATAAGAAATAAATAAGTGGACAAATAGGACAGGTGGTGACAGACTGGAAGGGCTGAACAGAGCTACACCAGACACAGCATGAGCACACACTAGATCAGACACAGCATGAGCACACACTAGATCAGACACAGCACGAACACACACTAGATCAGACACAGCATGAACACACACTAGATCAGACACAGCATGAGCACACACTAGATCAGACACAGCACGAACACACACTAGATCAGACACAGCAAGAACACACACTAGATCAGACACAGCACGAGCACACACTAGATCAGACACAGCACGAACACACACTAGATCAGACACAGCAAGAACACACACTAGATCAGACACAGCACGAACACACACTAGATCAGACACAGCAAGAACACACACTAGATCAGACACAGCATGAGCACACACTAGATCAGACACAGCACGAACACACACTAGATCAGACACAGCAAGAACACACACTAGATCAGACACAGCACGAACACACACTAGATCAGACACAGCAAGAACACACACTAGATCAGACACAGCATGAGCACTAGATCAGACACAGCAAGAACGCACACTAGATCAGACACAGCATGAGCACACACTAGATCAGACACAGCACGAACACACACTAGATCAGACACAGCACGAGCACACACCAGATCAGACAAAGCTCGAGCACACACTAGATCAGACACAGCTCGAGCACACACTAGATCAGACACAGCACGAACACACACTAGATCAGACACAGCACGAACACACACTAGATCAGACACAGCACGAGCACACACTAGATTAGACACAGCACAAGTACACACTAGATCAGACACAGCACAAGCACACACTAGATCAGACACAGCATGACAACACAAGAGATCAGACACAGCACGAGCACACACTAGATCAGACACAGCACGAGCACACACTAGATCAGACACAGCTCGAGCACACACTAGATCAGACACAGGACAAACACACACTCGATCAGACACAGCACGAGCACACACTAGATCAGACACAGCACAAACACACTAGATCAGACACAGCACGAGCAAGAATACACACTCATATCCATGCTCTATATGGGTTATGCCAACAGGACATAGCTGGGGTTTTTCACATTGTGTCACACAGAACTTGGTTACGTTATGCAGGACCATTGTGATTGGCTGACTGATTCTTTTACAGTTTATGCTTGTAGATGTATGACAATATTCAAAACTAAAATTCCTTTTGTCCTAATTGCAAAATATAATTTCAGATCTCTCTGCACCTGAGAAACATGCACACACACACACACACACACACACACACACACACACACACACACACACACACACACACCTGTGGACCCATAGCAGGTGTGACACTGTTCTCTGTCCCAGTCGATGAATCTTCTGCTGGACTTTGAGATCTGGACAAGCAGCAAAAAGGAACATGTGTCACATGAATCAGACACAGACACAGACACAGACACAGACACACACACACACACACACACACACACACACACACACACACACACACACACACAAACCATCTGTACACTGTCAAACACACACACATGCCATCTGCACACCATCAAAAACTCTGCCTATACACCATCAAACACACTGTCTGCACTCTCAGACAGGCATGAGGAAGACGAGAGCAGAAACAGGAAGAGACAGAGGAAGGAGCACCTGTCCCTCGAGCCTGTGCTGTGCTCTGTGACCAACTGCTGAGTGGGCATGTCCTCCAGGAAAGAGGTGTGTTCTTCACTTTGGAGGGTGGGTCTGCAAGGTTGGTGTGAGGTAGATGAAGCATGCTTCCTCACTCTCTGCCTCCAGGGGGCAGTAGAGTGCTCCTCTACTACAGCAGGAGTGCTTCTCTCCTGCTCAAGGTCTTGCCCTGTCAGGACTTCGTTGTGTTTGGGCCGTCCACTCAGCCTGGTTTGTTCCCGCCCACTCTTCTTCAGGATGCCTTTTATGTTTGCATCCTGCCGTGGAGCATTCTGGGAGTTGCAGTCCTCAGTGGGCTGTGGTGGGGTGGGTAGGTGTGAGGCAGACTCAGGGGGCCCAGAGAGACACACTTCACTGGGCTTGAGGTTGATGGAGAGAGTCTGCTGGCGGTCAGAAAGGTGACAGGGGAGGTGGAGAGGAGGCAGCTGAACAGGTCCCTTCTGGAGCTACACGGAGAGACAGAGAGGGAGAGAGAGAAGGAGAGGGAGACAAGAAGAGATAGACAGTGAGGAAGAGAAAGGGAGAGAGACAGACAGAGAGATAAAGGGAAAGAGAGACACAGACACAGCACAAACACACACTAGATCAGACACAGCACAAACACACATTAGATCAGACACAGCTCGAGCACACACTAGATCAGACACAGCATGAACACACACTAGATCAGACACAGCTCGAGCACACACTAGATCAGACACAGCACGAGCACACACTAGATCAGACACAGCACAACAACACAAGAGATTAGACACAGCTCGAACACACACTAGATCAGACACAGCACGAGCACCCACTAGATCAGACACAGCACGAACACACACTAGATCAGACACAGCACGAGCACACACTAGATCAGACACAGCACAAGCACACACTAGATCAGACACAGCTCGAGCACACACTAGATCAGACACACCACGAGCACACACTAGAGAGACAGAGAGGGAGAGAGAGAAGGAGAGGGAGACAAGAAGAGATAGACAGTGAGGAAGAGAAAGGGAGAGATAGACAGAGAGATAAAGGGAAAGAGAGATAGAATGAGAGAAGGGTGAGGGAGACTGAGGAAGGAAGAGAGACAGAAGGAGAAACACCAGTAGAGACACACAGTAGAGACCTGCAGCAGTAGAGACATGCAGCAGTAGTGAGACATATACAGCAGTAGAGAGATACACACAGCAGTAGAGAGGCACACTCAGCAGTAGAGAGACACACACAGCAGTAGAGAGACACACAGCAGTAGAGAGACACTCAGCAGTAGAGAGGCACACTCAGCAGTAGAGAGGCACACACAGCAGTAGTGAGACACACAGTAGTAGAGAGACACACACAGCAGTAGAGAGACACACACTGCAGTAGAGAGGCACACAGCAGTAGTGAGACACACAGTAGTAGAGAGGCACACAGCAGTAGAGAGACACACACAGCAGTAGTGAGACACACAGCAGTAGAGAGACACACACAGCAGTAGTGAGACACACAGTAGTAGAGAGACACACACAGCAGTAGAGAGACACACACAGCAGTAGAGAGACACACAGCAGTAGTGAGACACACAGTAGTAGAGAGACACACACAGCAGTAGAGAGACACACACAGCAGTAGTGAGACACACAGCAGTAGAGAGACACACACAGCAGTAGTGAGACACACACAGCAGTAGAGAGACACACAGCAGTAGAGACACACACAGCAGTAGTGAGACACACAGTAGTAGAGAGACACACACAGCAGTAGAGAGACACACACAGCAGTAGTGAGACACACAGCAGTAGAGAGACACACAGCAGTAGAGAGACACACACAGCAGTAGTGAGACACACAGTAGTAGAGAGATGGTGAGAACAGGAGTGTTGCTCCTGAACTCCTCTGGAAAGGTCAGAAAAACCAAACATTTATAAACATGGAAAAACAGGACCTGAGAACACAGCGGGAAATGGAGAATCTGACATAGAACTGCAGTAAAACATGTACAGTAAAACATGTACTGTATGTAACACAAATATTAACATAAGTATTAACATATGCGCACACACACACACACACACACACACTGACCAGGCTGACCTCGCCCATAGTAATAGGCTGAGTGCGATACCGCGGCCCCTTCTGCCTCCGTCTCTCAGGTGGGTTTGAGGAGCCCCCTGTCCTGACAGCCCCCCTGGGTCCTAGTGCAGCTCCAGAGGACAGTTTGTTGAAGAGAGCTAGTTTGTCGCTGAGGGAGAGCTTGGAGCTGGCGTCGTCCTCCACCACCAGATCGGCCTGGGCCTCTCCTGCCTCAGCTGACCGCAAAACACTGCACACGTGTGGGGGGAATGAAGAGGCCAGAAGCTTGGGAGTTGTTTACAGTTGTGTATATATATATATGCATGGGGGTGGAGAAAATGACAACAGGGTTAGAAGAAGACCTGCCCACCTGGCTGTCACTTCCAATTGCTCACAGGTGATTGGCTGAGCATGTTGGCAGTTGCTACTGCCACGGTTAACTTGGAGCTGACTGAAGTTGCTGCTGGAACGTGGTTTCAGGTGAAAGAAGGCATCAGGAGACGAGGTCTTCTCCAGCTCCTGACGGGGAACAGCAGAGACACTGAGACGGTGAAGGTACAGACTGCTGTGGTGTGCAGAACAAGTCAGAAAACAGTGACATGAAATGAGACACGAAGGATCAGAGCAGGCAGGTTCCTTCTGTGTACCAATCACTACCTCACTCCCTCCCTCCCTCCCTCTCTCCCTCCCTCACTACCTCCCTCCCTCACTCCCTCCCTCTCTCCCTAACTCCCTCCCTCACTACCTTCCTCACTCCCTCTCTCACTACCTTCCTCCCTCACTCCCTCCCTCCCTCACTCCCTCTCTTACTCCCTCCTTCACTCCCTCCCTCACTACCTCTCTCTCTCACTCCCTCTCTCACTCCCTCTCTCACTCACTCCCTCACTCACTACCTCTCTCTCACTACCTCCCTCACTACCTCACTCACTACATCTCTCACTCTCTCACTCTCTCACTCCCTCCCTCCCTCATTCCCTCACTCCCTCACTCACTACCTCACTCCCTCCCTCATTACCTCCCTCACTCCCTCTCTCACTCCCTCCCTTCCTCACTACCTCCCTCTCTCACTACCTCCCTCACTACCTCTCTCACTACCTCTCTCACTACCTCCCTCCCTCACTACCTCTCTCACTACCTCCCTCCCTCACTCCCTCTCTCACTCACTCTCTCACTACCTCCCTCTCTCACTCCCTCCCTCACTCCCTCTCTCACTACCTCACTACCTCTCTCACTACATCGCTCCCTCACTCCCTCTCACACTATCAACCTCCCTCACTCCCTCTCACTACCAACCTCCCTCACTCCCTCTTTCACTACCTCTCTCACTACCTCCCTCTCTCACTACCTCCCTCCCTCACTACCTCTCTCACTACATCGCTCCCTCACTCCCTCTCACACTAGCAACCTCCCTCACTCCCTCTCACTACCAACCTCCCTCACTCCCTCTTTCACTACCTCTCTCACTACCTCCCTCCCTCACTCCCTCTCACACTATCAACCTCCCTCACCCAGTGTCAGGGTAGGTTAGTAAGCAGGTAGATTAATACCCCAGTCTCAGGGTAGGTTAGTAAGCAGGTAGATTAATACCCCAGTCTCAGGGTAGGTTAGTAAGCAGGTAGATTAATACCCCAGTCTCAGAGTAGGTTAGTAAGCAGGTAGATTAATACCCCAGTCTCAGGGTAGGTTAGTAAGCAGGTAGATTAATACCCCAGTCTCAGAGTAGGTTAGTAAGCAGGTAGATTAATACCCCAGTCTCAGAGTAGGTTAGTAAGCAGGTAGATTAATACCCCAGTCTCAGGGTAGGTTAGTAAGCAGATAGATTAATACCCCAGTCTCAGGGTAGCTGGATTCGAGCAGCATGATAATGGTAGAACCCTGCAGGTTGCCTAGTAACCAGTTACTCTGAGTGTCCCATTACTGACTAAAAACCAGAGAATGAGAGAGAGCAGGGGGAGAGAGAGACAGAGAGAGAGAGAGGGGATGAGAGAGATAGGGGGAAGGGGAGAGAGAGAGAGACAGAGACAGAGAGAGGGAGAGATAAAGAGATAAAGAGATAAGTGAGAAAGGAGAAGGAAAAAGTGTAAAATAAAGGGGGAGACAGGATAGGTAAACACAGCAGCATTGCTTTCATTGTACAGCACAGAAATGCAGAGGAGGTCAGAGGTCAGATCAGACTGCACAAGAACCTCGAAAGAACCTCAGTCCAGGGAGTGCAGACATCGGTACAAACCCAGCAGTGCTGTCATAATGTGGACTGCTGAGTTGAGGCCTGCACAAGCCGCTCAGATCACCTTTCAGCTACAGCCTGCTACTACCAAACATGCAGCTTAAGATTACCACAGTCAGTGTAAGAAAATCTAATATCTAGTATGTGCATGTGTTGTGTTACAAGACCACTATGAAGGTTACTGAAAATGACACCACACACAGCTACTCGCTATGGTGGTGAACTCTCTGCCCTGAAGACTAACCTGCTGGTGCCAGCCACCCACCACAACCTACCACCGCCCAACACCACCCACAGTCACTGTGAAACTGTAACACTCCCACTGTCACAGCAGTGACCTTTTCAACTCAGGCACTGCTAAACAATCTGGGGTCCTGTTCCACAGTGGTGAGTAGTTTGCAGAGGACCTTACTTTAAACAGAGACATCTTGGCAGCTACACTCATCTTGGCTCTTTCGTCTGTCTTAACATCTCCTAAGAGACAAAATATAGAGCGTTGTTAGAAAATACAGAACACACACACGTGCAGTCACGCACACACACACATGCATGCATTCACCCTCCTACACACACACACTTACACACACTCTCAAAATCAGACAGTGACTTAATCTAACCCATTAAGTCACTGCCTGATTTACACCTGAATTGTTTGGCTTCACACACCTTATGTGGTAGATGCAGTTCCTACATGTCTGTGTCAGTGCATTAAACACACACACACACACATGGACACACACACACTTACACACACTCACACACAACTAAAGTATGTGTGTGTGTGTGTGTGTGTGTGTGTGTGTGTGTGTGTGTGTGTTGCCCATTTCTGGCACTAACTACCACAAAGAGACACAGTCCAGAGACACTGTCCGGAGACACTGTCCAGAGACACAGTCCTGAGGTAAAATTAGCTGTCATGGTCTTCTGTTAGCTGTCATGGTCTTCATGGTGTCAGCCAGAGGTGGGGACTCGAGTCACATGACTTGGACTCGAGTCAGACTCGAGTCATTAATATTAAGACTTTTGACTTGACTTGAAAAAATATTCAGAGACTTAGACTTGACTTGGACTTTTACACCAATAACTTGGGACTTGAATTGGACTTGAACCTGTTTACTTGCAAAGACTTGATTTTTTTTACCCCAAATCTAAATTTTAAAACGCATATTAATATTTATAAAGTGCGCCCCATTAATTTCATTTCCGTCCTTCTGACGCAGACCAGTCCTCTGCTTTTCCACACTCTGTACGTGTGTGTGTGCATGGGCTGCAGCACAACCAATCAAATGGGGGGTTGGCGAACGTAAATTTTTACCGGGCGGGGTGTAAAATGGACACAAATTAAGTATTATATCGCGATCGATCGATCGCCAGTGGTTGGTGCCAGAGCGAACTAGTAACTCATTGAATCATAGATGTGGATCAGAGGTAAATAAACTAGATTTTTTTCCGGCGTGAGATATTCGGATGTGTGGCGTGAGAGCGTGTGAAGACGGTCAAATGCGTGTGTCTCACGCTCAATGCGTGAGAGTTGGCAACCCTGGGTTCTGTATCTGAACTCGGGGAAGAGAGCCTCTCTCTGTCACCATCATAATATCCAGTTCTATCTCAGCATGGATTGTGTATTTGAAGACATCTACGTCGAGAAAAAAAATATATTGACAAAAGTGGAGCGAGTTTTCAGCTATGGGGACATCATTCATCGTGCACAAATGACATACAGACTTTTGGCCAGCAAATGCAATGCAGAATAGTTTACTGAAATGTCTAAAGTTGCAGATTCCTGTTAATTGTTCAGTTCTTATATTTGTTTGTCTTGTGTCACTCACACATGTTCTCCAAGAAACCAGATAAGAGAAGAGAGGGAAAATGCTGTTATGGTTCTTTGTATTGTACTGTGAAAATATCAGCACTTTTTATTTGAACATGGAGTTCTACTTATGACTTTTTCACAGAATATTTATTTCTGGAAAATTGTAGTTTAAAGTATGAATATTTTTGCAGCTAAGTTTAACAATTTGAACTGTGCAATAAAGAGGTGTAATTTTAATTTTTTTTTATACTTCGTGTTTTCAGTTGCACATGTTTTATCAAGATTTGAGGAGAATACAGATTTAAAAAAGAACGCATGTCTATTATTTACATTTAAAATATACCTGCAACATTGGTAAAAAAAAAAAAAAAAGACTCGAAAGGACTTGAAATTCCAAGTTTCAGACTTGGGACTTGACTTGATTATTGCCTGTCTTGACTCGAGACTTGACTTGACTTGAGTGTCTTTGCTTGAGACTTGACTCGGTACTTGAGGTATAAAGACTTGGACTTACTTGAGACTTGCAAAACACTGACTTGGTCCCACCTCTGGTGTCAGCTGTTAGGAAGACTCTGTAGACTCTGTCCTACACACCAGGCTTATGATGACTTGGATACAGGGCACTCAGTAAAGACTGCACATACCAACACCCAGACACACACAAACACACACACACCCATGGCAGCACCTACCTGTGTTTTCTGGATCCGTGTTGTCCATGTTACTGTGGAGTGACGAGAACACAACTCTGAGTTACAGAGCAACATTTACAGAGCAGCACACACACAGAAGCAAATCAAACACACTCACGTCATTCAGACAAATGACAAGATGATTTCATAGTAATTTTATGACCAGCCTCCCTTTAGGGAATCTGGCACACACAGACACACACGCACGTCTGTGCATGAAAACAGTCTGATATAACAGCTGTGTGAGAAGACCTGGTGCCATGGGAGCTACTGAACATCAGACATCAGAAGGTTTTACTTTTAGGAACAGTTGGTACGTTCCTGCTGCCTGTGTGCTACTCTAAGTGTGTGAGGTGACTTTCCTGCGGTTGGCCTCTCTAATGAAACCTGCTTTATGTGTTTGATGATAAGAAGAGACGAAAAACCTACACACATCAACCAGGTAGAGGACACTTAGTTACATAAGTACTTATTACAACATACTATTAATATATGTCCATATATAATACAGTGTGGGATTTTATTAGAAGATAGTGACGTGATTAAATAACTCTATCATTAGGCCGACCGCTCGCCCACCCCACCGACAGCATAGCAGTCTGGGCAAAATAAATCAGGAAAGGCCCAGGCTTCCCTGGCGGCCTGGGAGAGGCTCCTACCCGCAGCTCCTCTGAAGCTCGTGGGCTGTGACGGGCTGCGTGCGGAAACGTTCACTCGACTTACGGCTCACCGCTGCCCCTACAGGCAGGGAGCGCCTCAGGCGACGCCGGCTTCCCTCAGGCCCCGCCCCTCTGGCCGGGGCGGAGTCAGAGCCTCCATCTGCACCACTGAAGAAAGAAGTGGAGAAAGGGAGGGTGTCAGATGGAGAGAGAGAGCGAGAGAGAGAGAGGAAGGGAGAGAGTGAGAGAGGGAGGGAGAAAGGGAAAGTGAGGGAGGGAGAGAGAGAGGGATAGAAGGAGGGAGAGAGAGCATGCAGACATCTTTCATAAAGGTAACACAATTTTACGCCTTATGGGTATAGCTGGAGAAAATCATTCACTGTAATATCATGATCATATCATCATATTATTATACTATCATATACTATCATATTATCATACAATTATAATATCATATCATACTATCATATCATATTATCATATCATATCATAATATTATCATATCATACTATCATATTATCACCTGAGAATGTGCTCACACCCACACTCAAAAACACACAAGCACACTCACACACACACACTCACACACTTACACACATGCTCACACACTTACACACATTCACATACACATACACACGCGTGTCCCTACACTCTTGGGGAGCTCCAGTTTTGCTCCAGCAGGGCGTTCTTCAGGTGACCGACTGACACCCCAGTGTGCAGCCTGACCTGCTCTGAGGCCCCAGGGCACCCGGAGTCTGGAGGGGCCCCCCCAGGACCAGACAAGGCCAGCGTACACGGCCTGGAGAAGAGCCATGGAGAGAGGGGGGAGGGGAGAGGAGAAGGAAGAGGGAGGGGAGAGGAGAGAGGAGAGGGAGGAGGGGGAGGGAAGAGAGGGGATGGGGAGGGGGAGGAGAGAGAGGGGATGGGGAGGGGGAGGAGAGAGAGGGGAGGGGGGAGGGGGAGGAGAGAGAGGGGAGGGGGGAGGGGGAGGGGAGAGAGGGGAGGGGGAGGAGAGAGAGGGGAGGGGGGAGGGGGAGGGGAGAGAGGGGAGGGGGAGGGGGAGGAGAGAGAGGGGAGGGGGGAGGGGGAGGAGAGGCTGAGAGCAGCACTGCGCTTTTTGATAGACATGAATGAAGTAGGGGGGTCGTTTGGATGGAACTCTAACCGGAGTCATAGAGTTGGAGAAATGTGTGTGTGCTGACATGGAGAGATCAGGAGACGGATTAACCCACAGAGAGGGTGAAGACGGATTAACCCACAGAGAGGGTGGAGGCGGATTAACCCACAGAGAGGGTGGAGACGGATTAACTCACAGAGAGGGTGGAGACGGATTAACTCACAGAGAGGGTGAAGACAGATTAACCCACAGAGAGGGTGGAGGCGGATTAACCCACAGAGAGGGTGGAGACGGATTAACTCACAGAGAGGGTGGAGACGGATTAACTCACAGAGAGGCTGGAGGCAGATTAACCCACAGAGAGGGTGGAGGCGGATTAACCCACAGAGAGGGTGAAGACGGATTAACCCACAGAGAGGATGGAGACAGATTAACCCACAGAGAGGGTGGAGGCGGATTAACCCACAGAGAGGGTGGAGACGGATTAACTCACAGAGAGGCTGGAGATGGATTAACCCACATAGAGGGTGGAGGCAGATTAACCCACAGAGAGGGTGGAGGCGGATTAACCCACAGAGAGGGTGGAGACAGATTAACCCACAGAGAGGGTGGAGACAGATTAACCCACAGAGAGGGTGGAGACGGATTAACCCACAGAGAGGCTGGAGGCGGATTAACTCACAGAGAGGGTGGAGATGGATTAACCCACAGAGAGGGTGGAGACAGATTAACTCACAGAGAGGGTGGAGACAGATTAACCCACAGAGAGGGTGGAGACGGATTAACCCACAGAGAGAGTGGAGACGGATTAACCCACATAGAGAGTGGAGATGGATTAACCCACATAGAGGGTGGAGGCGGATTAACTCACAGAGAGGGTGGAGATGGATTAACCCACATAGAGGGTGGAGACGGATTAACCCACAGAGAGGGTGGAGACGGATTAACCCACAGAGAGGGTGGAGATGGATTAACCCACAGAGAGGGTGTAGGCGGATTAACCCACAGAGAGGGTGGAGATGGATTAACCCACATAGAGAGTGTAGGCGGATTAACCCACAGAGAGGGTGGAGATGGATTAACCCACAGAGAGGGTGGAGATGGATTAACCCACATAGAGGGGAGGGTCTTCTGCAGGACCCTGTTAGGCAGAATCAGTTTGGAAAGAACTTCTTTGGCTTCTCCTTGGCAGAAATCTAAAAGTATGTCTAAGTATCCCCCTTTACTTTCATGGCAGCTTTGCACACTCTTGCAAACATGTCATGCAGGTGGACTATGTTCTTATGTAGTGAACAGTGTAATAGATCAGACAACCATTACAATCGAGTTTTACAAGAAGAAGTCAGTGAAAACTCTCCCATGCAAGTTAACCAATGGGACAGCCCTCACCTGTTTGGTGAGGTGCTCCCTGGGTGAACACCTTCACAGCCATTGGAGGGTTTAGTGAGGAGATGTGAGGAGTCACGCTGGCCACCACGCCCTTCTCTCTCCCTCTTTGAACACTTATATGGCAGCTCCTCCTCCTGGTTGCCATAGCGCTCAGTCAGCTCCCGCCTCCTCTCTGCCTTGTAGCGAGCAATACGTTCATCTCGAGATTCAGGGGCAGAATTTTCCATAGGGTCCATGATGTTGTCTTTCTGATTTGTCACTTCCTGTTTCCTGTCAAACTAGGGACCTCAAATAGTGCCTGGTATGTGCTCAGGCAGATGGAGCATCTAAAAAAGTTTGTCCACACTTCAAAGACTAAACAAGGGAGGAGTCACAAGAGGACAGTTGTGACCAATCAGCAGCTCTGGCAGGAGGTGCTTCTGCCAATCAGATGAATGTGCATCATTGTGATTTAAAGATGCAGCACTGTTGAGAAATCAGAGAATAACCAATCAAGTCTCATCCCACATATGCATTGACCCAGTAATTCCTCTGGCCTCTCAGAAGGTCAGTCGCATGTAGGGAGTAAAACAGCCATCTACCGTCACACATTTGGCACCTGTCTGTAGCTGATCAGCAAGTGCAGGCACACTTGTGGAGGCCACGTTTGCTGTGACTCCCAGAGGACGTGAGCTTAACACACCACTCCGTACTTAAGACAACTATATCCAGCTGTTAAATGTGTCAGCTATAAAATTAGCACCTACCAATGTCTCATAACAGCATGGCATCTAGAGAGAGCCATCCATCTTCTCTCCCCCCCCCCCCCCCCCCCCCCCCCCCCCTCTCTCTCTCGACCTGCTTTGGTGCACTCCTCTAGCATTGGGGAATCTCCCCTTGCACTGAAACTCGAAACCTCGGCTCACCTCAGCAGCCTTTCTGGGTAGGCTGTCTGCTCAGTGTCTTAGACTCTCTCATGTCACTTCACTGTAGGACACAGACTGTCTGCTCAGTGTCTGAGACTCTCTCATGCCACTTCACTGTAGGACACAGGCTGTCTGCTCAAGTGTCTTAGACTCTCTCATGTCACTTCACTGTAGGACACAGGCTGTCTGCTCAGTGTCTGAGACTCTCTCATGACACTTCACTGTAGGACACAGGCTGTTTGCTCAGTGTCTTAGACTCTGTCATGTCACTTCACTGTAGGACACAGACTGTCTGCTCAGTGTCTGAGACTCTCTCATGTCACTTCACTGTAGGGCACAGGCTGTCTGCTCAGTGTCTGAGACTCTCTCATGACACTTCACTGTAGGACACAGGCTGTCTGCTCAGTGTCTGAGACTCTCATGACACTTCACTGTAGGACACAGGCTGTCTGCTCAGTGTCTGATACTCTCATGACACTTCACTGTAGGACACAGGCAGATCTTGTTTTATTTCTCTTGTCAAGGGAAACTGTTCCTTCCCAGCTTTAGCAAAGAAGCAAGTCACAACAAGTTTTCACAGGTGGTAAAACCGTGTTTAAAAGACTGGCCTACCTTTCAAAACACCAAAGAGAAGCTACAGCCACAGTATCATAGGTCGTGTGGGTGCAGAGGAGTTGATATTATAATATGTTTCGGTGATTTGGGACTTTGCCCCTTTTCTCGTGACAAAATCATAGAGAAGCAATAAATGTAAACAAACGAGGTTGCCATGGCTTTGGCTCGAGTACCATACGTGGAGCCTTTGACTATAAGGAGCTTAAAATCTTTGGACATAACCGAAGGATGGCAATGGCAATGTGTAAACAATGTAGGAAACAAATTAAAGACAGTGGAACGACTACATCAAACTTCATAAAGCACCTGAAAACACACTCGGATAGGTTTGTTTAGTCTATGCTATCCACTTAGCTGTCATTACAGCTAATTTATAAAATACTTATTTTCCATCTCCTGTCCCTAAGATTTTCCTGGTATTGACTTGAGACTTTAGTTTGACTCCAGCCTAAAGACTCGGACTTGTATTTTGCAACTTATGAACATCTCTGAATCAAACAGATCTAAACAGATCCAAACAGAACCAAGCAGAGGAGGTGATGGACTACGTTGTGTTCCCTGGACGTGAGGTCCCTCGGGTCATATGGACCTTTAGTCTTATGTTTCCACATCTATTTACTATTCTATTTATCTTATTTAGAATATCTCTATTTACATTATTTAGAATATCTCTATTTATGTTATTTTCAGTATATCTATTTATTTAGAATATATCTATTTATTCAGAATATATCTATTTACATTATTTAGAATATATCTATGTGATTTAGAATATATCTATTTATTTAGAATATCTATTTACATTATTTAGAATATATCTTATTTATTTAGAATATACCTATGTTATTTAGAATATATCTATTTATGTGATTTAGAATATATCTGTCACGGTACGGCGGGCCCCCTACTGGTCGCCCCCTTTTACAGCATCAGATGTCCTGTAATTGTTGCGTTGTGTGCGTCCCTCAGGTGGGCGGAGCCCGTGATCCGTCTCACCTGAGGGTCGTTTGTTTGCCTATATATGTCTTGTCTTTGTACCAGTTGACCGCTGGTTATTATATCCTTAATTTGGATCGAGTCACGGGTCAAGTTTTTGGTTTGCGCACTTTCTATATTAAACCATCCTTTTTCCCCTGAGACTTGGCGTGATCGCTTCCATTTTATTTCGCTCACCCTGCCCGTCACAATATCTGTTATTTAGAATATACCTATTTACTTTATTTTGAATATATCTATTGATGTTACTTAGAATATATCTAATTACTTTGTTTAGAAAATATTGTTCTTTATCTAGAATATATCTATTTCCATTATTTAGAATATATGTATCTATTTACTTCCATTAAATGACTTTCATTCAAATTTGAGAGAAATTGTAACTACAAATAAAAATAAAAATACTTCCAATCACCAGTGAACAGTTGGGCTTGCAGTTTGTCAGCTAAAACCACCAGTCCACAGCAGGGCCGGAGTGGGACACTTTTTCAGCCCGGGAGTTTCATACCCAAATCCGGACCAAAATTATTTTTCCCTCCCAATCGGCCCAAACTAGAGATTGACATGAGCCGGCCCATCGGGAATCCTCCCGAATCTCCCGATTAGCCACTCCGGCTCTGGTCCACAGGCTACAGTGTGTTCTAATGCCATAGTGTGTTCTACCATATAGAGAACTGTAGTCAGTGTGCTGCCCCTGCACAGAGCTGTTTTAGTAGGTCAAGTAAAGAAGCTATTTCAGCTGCTGTTGGTCACCCTCAGAAGTGATTTACTGATCTGATGTTAGCAAAACAGGGCGGGGGACCCACCACCAGGGCACTGTATTTACCCCTCAGAGCCTGTTGAGACCTGGGTTACCCTGGTTACCCCTGGTTACCTAGTCACTGGGCTGCTGGTACAACACAAACAAAGTTGATCTCCAGGACCCATACATAAATAATGACATCATCGGCTTATCAGACAGATGTCACCATGGGCTGGACAGGGGAATGTTGGAACTTTTAGACAAACAATGGCAGTAGTGTAATGTTTAATGAACATGACTATTTGGAGTGTTGATGTGTGTGCATGTGTGAGTGTGAATATGTCAGGGGTGTATATGTTTTGAGTGTATTCATGTAATGATGCTGCCTCTTCTGTGGAGAACTATGGTTCAGTATTTGTGGTGTGTAGTATGTGTGGTGTTTGTGTGTGTGTGTGTGTGTGTGTGTGTGTGTGTGTGTGTGTGTGTGTGTGTAGTCAGGATGTGTAGGGTCTCTGAAGCGCTTAATTAAACCAGCACTCAACCCATCAGAATTCAAGCCTGTAACCACAGAGTTGGGCCAGCAGAACCTAACACAGTGCAAGCAGGAGGCTCGACTGGACCAGCACTCTCACACACCCTGCACTCTCTCTCTCTCTCTCTCTCACACACACACACACACACACACCCTGCACACTCTTTCTCTCACACTCACTCTCACACACCCTGCACACTCTCACACACACAACCTACGCACTCACACACACCCTGCATACCCTCACACACACTCTCACATACACACACCTGGCACCAGCATGCCCTGCACTACAGTCCTGATGGCCTCAGGGGTGGTGTAACCCAAAGAGCAAAATCTAGTCCAGTGATTTTACTGGTTTACTTATTTACTGCTAATGTATAATGAGAACTAAAATGAGGTAAGCAGTTTTCACAATGGCCACAAGACATCTTAGCACAAAAATCAACTGTGAAATTTAAAAATTTTTATTTTAGTTTTTGTTTACATCTTTATGGATTGTTGATTTGCTGTTGTTGTGATATTAACAAAGCACAAAGTGTTACATCCCTGTGAAGAAGCTTAAGATTACTTCAGACTACAGCCTCACAGACCAGGAAACAGAAGTATAGACCACCACTACAGACCACCCTACCAGCATGACAAAACAGTATATAACACAACAGACCACACACCAGTATATCACCACTACAGACCAACGTACCAGCATGACGGACCAGTGTAACACCACTACAGACCACCCTACCATGACAGACTAATGTTAACACTACTACAGACCACCCTAAAACCATGATCTGTACATACTCCTGTAAGTTTTGCACCACAACAAAATCATATCGCAGTTATGCAGATGATCCACCGATATTCGTAGCTACAGTATGGTTGACTTTTCCAGTTGAGGTGCAAGTACAGGTGCGCGTCGGACGTGCCGTAAATAGCCACCAGAACGCACAATCCAAATTTCTCAGGCCGGATCAGATTACAAAAAAACTCATTCGCCGTTAATACTTCGACTATAGTGTAAATGTACAACATATTGTGTAAAACCCAGAAAACTTTGTAAGAAAGTGATCGCCGTGACACTTATTTTGTTATCTTGCGTATGTCAAAATGAATTTTTTACGTCTGCTAAAGGGTCGTATCATAACTATGTTTAGGGTAACTTAAAAACGCAGGCAATACACGTCAAACACCGATCCATGGCAAAATGAATGGAGGAACGGGCTACTTACATGCTCTTACCAGGGGGTCAGGGCTCAACTTCCGAACCGCACGGCACTGGGCATGCGCACAACGCCACGGACAGAAGGTGTGAAAAGCCCTTTTAGAGTGACTGAGTGAGAGTGCGCGCGCGAGAGGGTAAAAATATCCTCCAACAGTACGCAGTGGGCCATCCGCGTGTGTCGCAGACAAACGCTCTGAGTGTGGAAGTGACAGCAGGGCAGTAGGAGAAACTCCTGTCCGCAGGCGTTATAACAGGTGTGTTGCTATTAAGTTATAGTAAAGAACAGAACGGTGCATTAGCGCCCCCTTTCATACACTCTGAGCACTGCAATAAGAGAAAGCTTACATGCATCTTACATGCTTTTAACACACGCGCACACACACACGCAGTTTAGTACACTAGGCACAAGGTATCCATAGAAACAAGTTATTTAGGACAGAGGTCCTTCATAAGCTGTGCACATGAAAAGCACATCCTGAATTAAGGGAGCTAAAAAAGGGTCTGTGTGTTGATGTTTTCTTTCTTTTATTAAGACAAAAATACAAAATGATCATCCTGATTACATGTACGACATGAGGACAGCTGCAGAACTGGTGACAATTATAACGTAAGAACTCTTAATGGACCACAGACAGGGTGGGAGGATTCCATGTCACAATGACCCTCCCCTCCCACCCCTGGCCCCTCCCCTCCCACCCCTGGCCCCTCCCTCTTCTTGCCTCTCAGCTTCCTGTCCAGTGTGCATGCATGTGGCTGTTAGGGGCCTGACAGGAAAGGGTGGGTTAAGGCCCTACAGGCGGAGATGCGGTGGTTTGGACTGAATGCCAGGCATTGCTACAGGGGGGAGATGTGGAGGGTTAAATATTTCATATTCTATACTTATGTATATATTTTTTATTAAAAATATACTTTTCTCTTTCTCTCTAAGATCCATGAGGCAAACATACAGTGAGCAGGTCATTCTCCTCTGAGCCCACAGAGGGCAGCAGCTGTGTGCTGGGCTCCGTGGAACTCCATGATGGCTTGTAGTGGATGGGGCTGTCTTTGGGCCAGTCTTCCTCTCCAGGTACACCAATCACCCTTTCAAAGTAGCAGCACACAAGCTCAGGACGCAAACTCAAGATTACAGACGTTTAATTAAACCAAACAGGCAAAGCGCTTGGCAATGAAACATCTGCACTCACTCAAAGATCCTCTGAAGTTGCTGAACCTCCGTATAACCGCGAAACAAAGGCCTGTAGGAGTGAAGGAGGAGCAGCTCTTCAGCTGTGCAGCAGGTATCACTCAGGTGTGAGTGGAGATCTCAGCCCTGCTCACCTGGTCTGGTGTGTCTGACTACAGTTAGAGCGACACTCTATTGGCAGGAAGTGTTAATCACTGAACATGCTCACCTCAGCAGGAAGAGCTCCGCAAAGACACAGCCTGCACTCCAGATGTCCACGGAGGACATGTATGCTGAACACAGCAGGACTTCGGGAGCCCTGTACCACAGTGTCACGACCTACACACACACACACACACACACACACACACACACACACACACACACACACACACACACACACACACACACACACACACACATCTACATCACGTTTTCTCAGCTTTGGTCCTGGGGTCCTGCCCCCAGGTCCTGCCCTACGAAGCATTGAGGTACATCAGGTGTGTAGGGGCGGGGAAGCCCACCCCTTAACAGACGGTTTGACAGGCTGGAGTCGAGAGCCCTCGCTCCACAGTGCAACGATAGCAACAGCTGGGATACGCACACAGGGTGTCAGAGCGATGTTGTACGTGTAGATCCTGGCCAGGCCAAAATCGGCTATCTTCACCTCCCCACGGCTGCTCACCAGCACGTTATCTGGTTTGAGGTCGCGGTGCACGACTGTGTTGGTGTGCAGAAAGTCCAGACCTGTGAACAGCTGCCGTGTCATATCCTACAGACAGAAGCACAGCAAGCCAAACATTCATGAGGAACAAACAGGTGTACAACTCAAAGCCAGGTGTGAATGAACCAATAGGGGGTACAACTCAAAGTGTGTGTGCTGGCAAATCCCAATGGAAGAACATGAAGCCCCCCTACACTATCTATATTACCTCACACCATACATCCATGAACATCAAACACAGGCTGGATAAATGATCACAGTGGGGTTAGTATTAGTGTTGTGGTTAGGGTTAGTATTAGTGTTAGTGTTGTGGTTAGGGTTAGTTTTAGGGTTGGTGTTAGTGTTTTGAGAAGCAGCAGAATCACAGGATGGGGGTAGGAACTAAAAACTCCTCTGGGTATCAGCTGACCCTCAGGTTAAACTGCTCCCAGTTTTAAACTGCCACGGTGGTTAAACTGCCCACAGGGTGCAAGTGCCACCCGCTGACCTTTATTTTGTCTCTGCTCAAGCCGTTCTTTGGTGCTGCACTGAGGAAGGACGACAGGTCCTGGTCGATGTACTCAAACACCAGTGTCAGGTCCAAACTCTGTTTCCTCACTGCAGCCGACACATCCAGCAACCTTCAGAAAAATGGTTTCCATTAAGTCCTTTACAAGCTCCAGCTCCAGCTGTGAAGGTCCAGCACTACCTTCCCTCTCTAAAACACCCACTGACCCTGGCTATGATCTGACCCAGGCCGTCTAAAACACCCACTGACCTTGGCTATGATCTGACCCAGGCCGTATAAAACACCCACTGACCCTGGCTATGATTTGACCCAGGCCGTCTAAAACACCCACTGACCCTGGCCCATCCAGGACTAGCGTGTACACCAGATGCTGTCTGTTGTTATCCACTACATCTTTCTTAGTCATCAGAATGTGTTATCCCTTGGAGACAGAAGACCTTGGTGTCACTAGCACCTTCTAGTGTCTGTCCCACCAGCCGAGCTACAGGACATGGGAAGGTCTGTTCACACCACTGCTGCACAACCTCGAGCCGATGATTGTCTGTTCTGTGGTTTTGTTTGATGCATACAGTAGGTACAGAATGTATTCAGACCCCTTAAAATTTTTCACTCTTTGTTTCATTGCAGTCATCCATCCATCCATTATCTGAACCGCTTAATCCCGCTAGCCGGGGTCACGGGGGGGGCTGGAGCCAATCCCAACATCTCCGGGCGAAGGCAGGGTACACCATGGGCAGGTCGCCAGTCCACCGCATGGCCAACACACACGCACGCACTCACACCTACGGGCAATTTAGCATGATCAATCAACCTATCACGCATGTCTTTGGACTGTGGGAGGTGTGTCTCCTCCTGGGAGGTCTGGGAGGAAACCGGAGTACCCGGAGGAAACCCACGCAGGCACAGGGAGAACATGCAAACTCCACACAGAGCAGCCCAGACCGAGAATCGAACCCAGACCGCCTTGCTGTGAGGCGACAGTGCTAACCACCACACCACCGTGCCGCCCCAGTCATTTGAAAACATTTTTATTAACTATTTAATTAATTATTACATTTATTAATTTTTAATTATTTAGTTAATTTTATTTTGTCTGGAACAGCCAATGACAATCAGGAACAGACTGATTGGCAACCAAGAATAGATTGGTGACAGCTGGAGAGACAGCGGACAGCTTGGAGAGACAGCAAAGCGGCAGGGAGGGGTAGCAGCCCAATCTGCATCTTCCAAGAGTAAGAACCACAGTATGAGCTACAGATCAACTTATGGAGCTATACCCGCAGGGATCCCCGAGAGGGGGGGGGGGGGGGGGGGGGGGGGTGAGGATCCCAATTGGACGGACCAAGGATCACTGACATACAGAAATGGAAACATGACAATGAGCGCACAATGCTTTTGTGGCAAAGTGTGCAAAAACCCACGTGGCTTGAAAATCCACCAGTCCAAGATGAGATGCATGCAGACGGAACCTGTGACACAGCGCTCATGGCACAACCCTGGTGAGACGCAGGAGGAGCTAGGCCCAAAGCCAAACCACAGTGCCCACAACCTCCAAGTGATGCAAGACCCAAACCCATGCAGAACATCAGAATAGCGGCGGGTAAAATGGCCTCAAGTTAGCAAGGTGAAGGAGTGGCTGACGCTGATCGACGCCTCCAGTCGATGACAACTATTATCATCAGCCTAGCAGCTGAGAGATTTGGACTGGAGGAAAAGAAGGCGGCAAAGAACCTCCCATATATAAAGAACAACAGGGCTAATAAGATCCATCAGCTTAGGCAAGAGTTGAAGAGCCTGAGGAGGAGATTCAAGAAGGCAGCAGAGGAGGAAAGAGGACCTCTAGCAGAGCTGCGCAACACCCTTCGCAAGAAGCTCATGACTTTGAGGAGAGCAGAATGGCACAGGAATAGGAGGAAAGAAAGTACCAGGAAGCGGGCAGCCTTTAAAGGTAATCCATTTGGATTTACAAAGCAGATGCTTGGAAAAAAGCGGAGTGGACAGCTTACGTGTTCAAAGGCTGAGATTGATTGCCACCTCAGAGACACCTTCTGTGACAGATCCAGGGAACAGGATCTGGGCCTGATCCTTTATGGCCGGAACAACAAGCTAAAGCTCCCCATCAGCAGCTTGAATGAAGAGTTCAAAGTGTGCCGTGTCAGGGAGGTGCTGCAATACAGGGAGTCAGAGGACCCAAAGGTCTCCCAGGCTGGGATTGACGTGAGGACAGGGCAGAAATGGAGGGCAGTAGAGGCTGCAGATGTGGCCGAGTCACGGATACGGCATAAGGCAATGATCAGAATAGTGGCTCAGGGAAGATCTGGCCTGGGAAGCATCAAAACATCTCAATATGATAAGGTGGAGGGCAAGGAAAGAAGATTACTGGTGCAACAGGAGGTGCGGGCATCAGTAGAGGAGGAGTGGGCCAGCAAGATGGTTGGAATGAGACAGCAGGGAGCACACAATTGACCGCAAAGTCTCTTGGGCAGAGCTGTGGACAGGCTATCTATGACGTTTTACCAAGCCCATCCAACCTGTTTAGCTGGGGATTGGAGGAGTCACCAGCCTGCAAGCTTTGCCTGAAGAGAGGAACCCTGGAACACATCCTCAGCTGCTGTCCAAAAGCCCTGGGCGAGGGGCGCTACCGCAGGCGCCACGATCAAGTCCTGAAAGCCATTGCAAACACCATCAGCTGTGGAATTGTCCTGTGCAGGCGCCACTGCCAACCGAAGACCACCATCGCTTTTGTCCGGGCTGGAGAAAAACAAGTATCAGCTGCCAGGTCACCAGCAGCTGGCTTGTTATCAACAGCTCAAGACTGGGAATTGAAAATTGACTTGGGGAAAATAGTCGCAACTAGAACACTGCAACCTTACATGCTGCTTCTCTCAAGGTCCTCAAAGCATATTGTTCTCCTAGAACTCACCATACCCTGGGAGGACCGTATTGAGGAGGCCAACGAGAGGAAAAGGGCATAGTATGCTGAGCTAGTGGATGAGTGCCGGAATAACGGGTGGCGAGCACAGTGTGTGCCCATTGAGGTGGGATGCAGAGGATTTGCGGGCCAGTTGCTTTGCAAGACATATAACATCTTGGGCATCATGGGGGCCAACAAACAAAAAGCCATCAAGGAGGCCACCAAGGCAGCAGAGGTTGCATCAAGATGGCTGTGAATAAGGACAGGAGACCCGTGGGTGGGGTAGCGCTACCTGGACACAAGCTGGGGCCTGATCAACCCCGGCTGGGTCGCCTGGGTGAGAGTGTATGATGTTGAAAGACCCAAAACACTCTGTGACCCCAAGTAACACCACTGATGATGTGTCCAGGTTGCATCAATAGATGTATGTTACAAGTATTTCTAATTAATGTACACTTAGCACCCCATCTTGACAGAAAAAACAGAAATGTAGAATTTTTTGCAAATTTCTTAAAAAAGAAAAACTTAAATATCACAAGGTCATAGGTATTCAGACCCTTTGCTCAGTATTGAGTAGAAGCACCTTTTGAGCTAGTACATCATGAGTCTTCTTGGGAATGATGCAATAAGTTTTTCACACCTGGATTTGGGGATCATCTGCCATTTCTCATCTTTCCTTCAATTGCAACTAGTCGTTCTGTCCCTGCAGCTGAAAAACATCCCCATAGCATGATTCTGCCCCCACCATGTTTCACTTTTGGGATTGTATTGAGCAGGTGATGAGCAGTGTCTGGTTTTCTCCACACATACCTCTTAGAATTAAAGCCAAAAAGTTCAATCTTCATCTCATCAGACCAGAGAATATTATTTCTCATAGTCTGGGAGTCCTTTGTGTGTTTTTTGGCAAACTCTATGCAGGCTTTCATATGTCTTTCATAAAGCCCTGACTGGTGGAGGACTGCAGTGATAGTTGACTTTGTAGAACTTCCTCCCGTCTCCCTACTGCATCTCAGCCACAGTGATCTTTGGGTTCTTCTTTATCTCTCTCACCAGGGTTGCTCACAGTTGCTCAGTTTGGCTGGACGGCCAGGTCTAGGAAGTGTTCTAGCCAAACTTCTTCCATTTAAGGATTATGGAGGCCACTATGCTCTTAGGAACCTTCAGTGCTGCAGAAATTCTTTTGTAACCTTTGCCAGATTTGTGCCTTGACACAATTCTTTCTCTGAGATCCTTGGCCAGTTCCTTTGACCTCATGATTCTCATTTGCTCCGACATGCACTGTGAGCTGTGAGGTTTTATATAGACAGGTGTGTGAGGTCTTAAATAGACAGGTGTGTGAGGTCTTAAATAGACAGGTGTGTGAGCTGTGAGGTTTTATATAGACAGGTGTGTGCCTTTCCTAATCAGATCCAATCAGTTTATTTGAAGTTAAAGGAGTAGAACCATCTCAAGGAGGATCAGAAGAAATGGCCAGCATGAGTTAAATATGACTGTCATAGAAAAGGGTCTGTTTCAAGTTTCAAAAAATGAGTTAGTTTTTCTTTTTTTAATAAATTTGCAAAATATTCTACATTTCTCTTGTTTCTGTCCAGATGGGGTGCTGAGTGTACATTCATGAAAAAGAAAAAACTTTTTTTGATTTTAGCAAATGGCTGCAATGAAACAAAGAGTGAAAATTGTAAAGGGGTCTGAATACTTTTTTTTTTCTATAAGCCCATTTTAATGTTTTAAGACCTAACAATCTGTATGGATTGATTTACAGTCTGTTTGGTTTTATGTCTCTTGGCAATTCCATCAGAAATTGGATTGACCTACTACAGGAGTACAGGATCACTAAAGGAATGATTTGCTTTCTCTCTGCCCTTCAAGATCTGTTGGAACAAGGAAATTCGGAGACAGGAAAACTTGGCTGGAAAGTAAGGACAGGGTCCGTCATGCAGATGTGAGAGAAAGACATAGGAAATCTGTGATGGAGGGGGTTATACTCTGTGATGGAGGGGTTATACTCTGTAATGGAGGTGGTTATACTGTGATGGAGGGAGTTATACTCTGTAATGGAGGTGGTTATACTGTGATGGAGGTGGTTATACTCTGTAATGGAGGGAGTTATACTCTGTATATATATAATAATATATAATTATTTAATATAATCTGTAAAATATGCAAATGAGATGTATTTACATGGTTTGCTGATGATGTACATGCTGAGGAACATTTAAAGCATGTCACCTAACTACAAAACTGTCAAACTAAACTGGACATCAGCGTAGTGCGGATGAGGAGGGGGGTGAGTGTGAGCTATAGGAGAAGATGAAGCAGTAGTGGTTATGGACCTGCTGATAGAGGCAGTTGGTAATGCTAAATATCTCAGTACAGTCCTGCACACTGCTGAAAATCTCCGCAAGTCTGAACTTAATGAAGACATTACAGAACTGGCATATCATTCCCTGGTTGAAACCACTCTGTGTTATACGACAGCCTTGTGTTATCTGTTGGACATGTCATGAATGTTTACATGTTATTATGAACTATGATTATTTTATTCTTTAATGCCATGAGTAACCAAAAACAAATATCTAAACTGTAGACAATACAGTGTAGTTTTAGAACAATTATTCTCTTCAGTTAGAGACAGGCTTATATAATACAGTAGTCTATAGCTGATCTTAATATGGACAAAAGCCACTTACTCAATTTCCATTAAAGATTTAAAGCTATTATAATAACTTTTATAATTATAAAAAAAGACAGTCTGTTTTGTACTTACTTCACTATGTTGGGATGGTTAAAAGTTTCTATTTTCCTCAATAGCGCCACCTCCCGGATCATGAACTGGGGGATTCCTGCATTGGGCTCCTCGGGCACGTTCATCTTCTTCACCGCTACGAGGCGCTGTCTGCCGCGGCTCTCCCTGGCCTTGTACACCTTCCCATAGGCGCCCTTGCCAATTTCTGCTAAGATTTCATAATCTAAATGTTCCCGACTGTGGTCATCCATGTTTTGTCAGTTTAATGAAACGGTACTACAAGAAAGAAGAGGAAAAATACAAAAAGATTCTTAAAGATAGAACCTGTAGTTACATGGTGATAGTCATTCTCTGAGGCTTTTAACCGGGTAATTCACATGGCGAGCTAGCTATCCTTGCTAACTACATTTATATAGTTATAGTTTATATATTTTAATAGTTGTGTATTTATATTTTATATATTTATATAGTTTGCTAGCTATTTTATTTAACCCTAACACTGAAGGTGGCCATATTACACTCCACTGTATGCCAACGACTTAGACACTAACAACCAACACTGACTACGTGTAAGTAGGTTAGTGTGTTATTCTGCTCACTAACGCAGTCAGACTTTTCTAGACACGCATTGACGTTAACAGGCATGTTACACCATCACACCATGGGGACAGACAAGCGAGTGTCATACAAATCTGTTAACAAAACTTGTGTACATAACATCTACTGACATTGCCTAGCCTGTTAACGTCTTTTTCATTATAAGCCAAGCAGAGGTTAGTGTAAAAAAGAAACAAAAAAATTATCACCTTCCACAAGTTTTGACTCCAAACGTTGATAAGTCAGGCCTCTAACAGCAAGGAGCGCTGAGCGCATGCGCGAGCAGGTCCAGTTCTGCGGGATCGTCCGTGTCCGCAGCGCAGCCAATGAGATTCTGTCATTCTGGTGATGTATCTGGGAGGATGGTTGATGTTTCTTATGTTCCCACGGTGTGTGGGTTGAAACGCAATGTGTATTAAAGCTTTCGGTGGTACATAAATTATGGTTTCATAAACTACTAAATGTACCGCACCACGGGAATACTTTAAATGCAGGGCCTGTCACGAGACTACAACACCATGGAACAATACTGCTGATTGATACATGTAGTGGATCTGCTAAACATCAGACCAGAAAGCAGACGTTTTATTTCACTGTTATAGCATCAATAAACTGATCCATTATCGGGTCGTTACATCTTGAAAATCTGCATGCATTTTTATCCTATTCGATGTATAAAACCGTAAACATATGATTTTGTCCATAAGGCACACATCAATTCTCCAGAATGAGCTGGTGTAAACGGAAGCGAACAGATTTCTAACCAGTGGGAAAAAATACAGCAAAAAACATTTCTAAATCTGGGATAAAGTACTCGGTCGATTCTAAATAAAGCCCTCTCATCAAGATTAACACCAGGTACCAAATCTCTCCTGGATTTAAATACACACAACAGCAAACATTAATATATATGCAGTGTTGTACATGAATGACATCAGTAAAATCAAAGTATTTTGACTTTTTAAGTATACAAAGCAGATTGGATTCTGTACAAAGACATGTAAAGTGTCAGTTCTACATTAAGTCACTCCTTCTTTTTGTCAATAAAGGAATAAAGCGAAGGGTTGATTAGGGATTAGCCTTAGTCTGATTAGCCTTAGTCTGATTAGTCTTGGTCTGATTAGTCTCCTGAGGATCATGTGATGACAACCGCATTAGGTTTTTTGTTTTGTTCCAAAGTTCTTGGCAGCAGTGTGAACTACTACTCGTGTAGGTTTGTGTCTGGGCTCAGTTGGGTTAGAGTGCCGGCTCCAGTACCGGGTCCAGTGCTGAGTCCAGTGGTGTGTCCACTGCTGGGTCCAGTGCTGAGTCCATTGGTGTGTCCAGTGCTGAGTCCAGTGCTGAGTCCAGTGCTGGTTACTGGACTTTCTTGGAACGCTCATGTTTGGGTTTCTTCATGAGGGCCATGACATCCGTGAAAAGGTTCCGGTTGAGAATCGCAGAGCCACAGATCAGAGCACCAGCCAGTGCCCCCGCAAGGCCACACGAACACAGGTCCTGGCCTAGAAGAACAAAACCAGAAGCCAATGCAAGTTACGTCCACACAAAAATCAGATATTCAGTCCTAGACATATGAAGCAAATGAGAACATCTGGTTTCAATGGCAATGGTCCTTCTATGCTCACGCAGACCTGTGAATAAGAGACTTCAGACGTGCCCACAGACCTGTGATGAAGAGATTTCTGACTGGTGTTTGTGGTCTGATGGAGACGCAGACATCTGCAGTGAAGCGGGTGGCTCCGTGGTCCGCTCCGTAGAACTGCCCCCGTGGGGCTGCTAGGTAGTGCTGATTAGTGACGGGAGTACCTGCATCCATGTACTCTATCTGGGGGGGGAGAGAGAAAGAGTCAGAGAGAGGGAGGGATAGAGGGAAAAAGGAAGAGGGACAAAGAGAGAGTGATATAAGTTTAGGATCAGTATGTCACTAGTCTGTGTAGATATGAATGTATGATTGTGTGCAACGTGAAAAAAGACAGGAGTTAGAGAAGGAGAGGAACAGAGAGGAGGAGCCACTGGAATAGAGGGGAGGGGCCAATGGAACAGAAGCAGCCAGTGTATGGAGGCGTACCCTGTCCTTGATCTTGGGGAAGACCTCAGTCACCACATCCAGAAGGGAATGCATGATGCTGTCCTTCAGCTGTGTGTAATCTGCCCCTCTCTTTTTCACTTTACAGTCTTTCCACTCCTCAAACCACTCGTAGGGGGCAAACGTCACCAGACACATGGTGGACTTACCTGGCCAAGTCAAAGAATGAGAGACATACAACTAGGCAAAGTACACAACCTAGATGCAAAAAACAGAACTGCTTTGTTGCTAAGTACAACCAGTGCAAACTGCAAGACACACACTACCACTCAAATGTTTGGACTGAATGTTCTATATGAATATCAGTCTTAATGGATTATGCCTACATTTAAGACAAAGTTACAAAATTCATATAGATGAACTCCCCGTCTCACCACTGCCCTTTACCTGGCTTTCTCTGCTCCCAGGTGGGGTCCTTGGCAGACGGCGAGGCAGCAAACACCATCGGGACGCTCTTCACACACTTTTCCCTCTCACCGTTCATGAAGCCATCCACCCTGGTAACAAAGCTGTGGTTACCATGAAGGCCTACATTCACAGGAGGCCACCACAGTTCAGCATTGCACCCCGCAGAGGTCAGAAGAGACCAGGGCAGAGAGTACTAGAGCAGAGAGTAATAGAGCAGACAATACAAAGACAGAGAGTACTGGACAGAAAATACTAGGACAGGGATTACCAGAGAGAAAGTACTAGGACAGGACAAAGAGTACTAGGGCAGGGAGTATTGGACAGAGAGTACTAGGGCACGGAGTACTAAGGTTCGGTTGCTCACAGGTTGTCCAGCTCGTTCTCACTGAAGATCCAGTAGTTCTCTGCTTTGAGGCCCAGTTCTTCCTTGGTCCCAGACAGACCCAGGAAGACGCTGAGCCCACCAGCGCCGTGCCTTAACATGCCCAGCTGTTTCTGGATCTCTGTAGCCCGTGACATCCCCCCCCCAACACACACACACAAACACATACGAACAAACACATACTAATTAGTACACGTGTGTACAGTAATGCTAAAAGATACTGCCACAGAAATCTGAAGGAAAAACAGATGAATAACCTCACTGTCATAATCCAAATCTTTTTGACAGTCTACATATACTACGTATACATATACTATATACTACATATACATATACCATCTCCCTTCCTCTCTCTCTTCCCTCCTTCTCTCACCTGGCATCTTCTGCATGTCTCTGGGCAGCAGCTGCTGGTAGGTGTTGAAGATTCCTGCATCTGAGATGATGAAGGGAGCATGCACATGCACCTCCTCCTGCCCCTTCAGAACACTCACCCCTGCAACGTGGGCCATGGCAACATTAAAGCTCCGCCCACAATCAACTTAATTGAAAGATGAAGCATTGAAAGGTGAAGCAGTGGTCATATGTAACTGTAGTGCAGGTCTGAACTGAGCACTGAAACAGCCCATCTGGCCTCGTTATGGATGTTCTACCTATAGCCTCGTTGCGGTCATTCAGGAGAATGCGGTTGACAGGTGCTCTGACGAGCACGGCTCCTCCGGCCTTCTCAATGATGGGGATCATGTGATAAGCAATCTCATTGGCTCCGCCCTTCGGGTACCAGGCTCCACCCTGATAGTGGCACATCAGCAAACTATGCATGGAGAAGCTGGCTTCTTTGGGGGAGTTTCCTACACACACAAGCATCCAATCAGCAACTTCCAAATCACTGATGTGCTCTGTTTGTGCAGAACACACAAATCATTTTGTAAGGAAAAATGTGACATTTTTCATATATTCTCTTTATACTACGTGAAGAAAATTCCAGAAATTCCAGAATTCTTCAAAATTGCAGTGAAGTACACAAGAATTCCAGAGAAACAGGATATTTTGGACAAAGTGGCACTGCTGTATCTGCTGTCCATATGGCTTTACCCTCTGCAAAATTTAGCAAACAGCGTTAAGTCAAAAAATCTCAAGCTCACCGTAGGTTCCGAATATATAGCAGAGCACTGCCCTGAGGTCTTTATTTTGAGTCAGGCTGTTCACCACCTCAGCCAGGCTGCGAGAGCCATAGCTGAAGAACCAGGACAGGCGATTGACCAGCCCCGTGCAGGCCAAGAACTTAGCGATCGGGAAGGGGAGGAGCTTCAGCATAACCATCATCCAAACACCATGTCCACATTTCTAAAGAACACGACAAAATAAATAAATTTTTCCTTTTTTGTGTTATATTTTTTCTCGCATGTGTTTGAGAAGCCCGGGGATCAAAACTGTGAATGAAAGGTGGTGAGCAAAAACATAAGGACTGCAAATAAATAAAGCAGTCAATAACAACTTTAAAATCTCTCCCCATAGAAGGCACAGAAGTGTACATCCTTTGGCCACATCCCACACTAATGACCGCTTCATTGTGAACACTGTCCTGTGGAACCAGATGATGAATGCCCGACAACTCCATGGACATTTCAGAGAGCTGAGAGGCAAATGTCATGTCAGACCATTCAAAACGGTTTACATCAGAGTGGTCTGCATGCTAGGCTGCCTGCACGGGTACCTGACCACACCACCAGGCACAGGTGTCGTCTTGCATGGACCAGGGAGCATTTACGCTGGACGAGGGACCAGAAGTCTTTGGTGGTGATGCTGGTGATGGTGTTAGTGTGGGCATGTGTGTCTAGTAAACACAGAACTGCCCTACACAGGCACAAGACAAGTTATTGAGACACTGACAGTTTTTGTTGGGGTATACCCACCACTGTTGTTGGCTTTTGTTTTTGAAACATTGCATGCTTCTACTTAAATGCCCTACTTAATATCACTGTAGCTGTGCATTTACATAAATTTCACCTGAAATCCAAATATCCCTAACCTTTTGTGAGAAGTGTATAAACAAATTTATATGTGTTTACATTCATTGTCTCTGGCGAACAACCATGGTGTCTGTCTCTTCAAAGACAGTGAATTAATCAAAACTCAGAATGCATCTCAACACTAAATGTGTGAGAGCCCATCCTGCACCTTGATGAGTCTCATGAACTCGTCAATGCCCTTCTCCTCTCCTGGAAAACGCTTCTTCAGCTCTTGGGCGAAGCGCTGTCGTCCACTGTAGATGGGATATGTGCGCCTGTTCTCAGGGGGCCCCACGACCACCTGGTCAAAAGGGTCGTCCAGCGGTTCCCACTGCAGTTGCCCATTGGTCAGCTGGTCCAATATGCAGCGTAAGGGGCGGGTCTCCTTCAGGTCTCCAATGTAGTGGATGCCTGAGCCAGAAGGAGACATATGAATACAGGAGAGTAGTCATGCATTTAGGTCAAGGGGTAGCCATCATGATTATGTCATTCTGAATTATTATGATCCACCACAGATTTCTGAATCTGAAAGAGGACAGAAGAATGAGCAACAATGTGCTCTTAAGAACATCAAATTACTGACAACGTCTACCATGCTGCACCATAACACAGGGAACACATGACAAGGTAAGGCAGGCTTCTTTATACAGCGCCATCGTTGAAGTGTCCTTCAGCTGAGGTGAAGACCAGGATGCTGGCACTTACCAACATCAAACTCAAAGCCTTTCTCTGAGAAGGTGTGGCAACATCCACCAGCACGGCTGTGCTGTTCCAGTACCAGAACCTTCTTCCCGACCTTCGCCAGCAGGACTGCGAGACCCAAGCCACCGGCGCCGCTGCCAATCACGATGGCGTCGAGGTGTTGTGGGACTCTGCGGGACTCAAAGCCTGCGGACGGGAGTGGCAGATGACAGACGGTCGTGATGACGCTGGTCACAGTTGATCATGACAATGGTGGTCACAGGGACAAACATTACAACTACAGATGACTGGGAGATTTCAGACAACAGTAGGCAAAACCTACCGCCATCGCCCTACCAGCATCACCCTACCACATCACCCTATCACATCACTCTACCACATCACCCTATCAACATCATTCTACCACATCACCCTATCAACATCACCCTACCACCATCACTCTACCACATCACCCTATCACATCACCCTACTACATCACTCTACCACATCACCCTACCACATCGCCCTATTAACATCACAATACCGCCATCGCCCTACCAACATCACCTTAGCACCATCGCCCTACCAACATCACCCTAGCGCCATCGCCCTACCACATGACCCTACCGACATCACCCTACCAACATCACCCTACCGACATCACCCTACCGACATCACCCTACCAACATCACCCTATAAACATCACCCTACCAACATCACCCTACCAGCATCACCCTACCAGCATCACCTTACCGACATCACCCTACTGACATCATTCTACCGACATCACCCTATCAACATCACTCTACCACATCACCCTATCAACATCACCTTACCACCATCACCCTATCAACATCACCTTACCACCATCACCCTACCAGCATCACCCTACCGACATCACCCTACCGACATCACCCTATAAACATCACCCTACCAACTAGTGATGTCCCGATCCAGCTTTTTGAACTTCCGATTCGATACCGATATTTATTTGCACTTCCGATCCGATACCGATATCGGCCGATACCAATACCGGCCTATCCGAGCATGTATTAAAGTTTAAAGTTATTTAACCAACTTACTTTGTTGTCAAACTCATGTTGAAAAGCGTTTTACTCTTGATAACAAGTAGCCAGCTGAATTAGGTGTGTTTGAATAATACACAATGGTTGGTAAGGAGAAACTGACCTGTTTATTTAGCAATTAATAAACTCAAAATAGACAAAATATTAAATAACAAACAGAAATAGCATCAGTAAACCAAGGATTAAAAAGCCACAAGTGCAAATAATATTGTAAATTATATTTAAAAAAAAACACACAACCCGAGTGGAAAATAGTCTATTATTAACATTAACATTAACATCCATCAGTGCTCTTGAACAAGTGTAAACCAAAGCTTAAAAAAAATCCGTGCACATATCGTAAACTAATTAAAAGCAAAATGCCTTCTACTCCACACTTTGCTGCTCCATCCCCATCTATACACTCCCTTCAATTCAAACATTTCTGCCAGGGTTAGTTGTGTAGGACCTTTCTTTTTGTCTTCGGTTTTCATTAGAAACTCGTCATGTTGTTTATGGTGGTATTTCGCTAAATGCTTGATTAGATTGGTGGTATTAAAAGTTCTTACAGCTTTACCACAACGCTTGACTTTACTGTGGCATATGTTGCACTCTACCTCTTCGTCTTTGTCATCCTTTAAGGTAAAATAATCCCACACAACTGACCGATAACTTCAAATTTACACCACGGTCCGAGATGCCACGGAGCTAAATTGGGGCAGAAACTACGCTAGTGTGCTGAAGATGTGCTGGAAAATGCGGACCGGATTTTACTCTCACTAGCAAAAACTGGAATGGATTATCTAAATGGGTGCGCAGGAAAACCGGGATCGGACTTAAAAAAACTGGATCGGGAGTCTGGATCGGCATTTTCTCGTGTCTGCCGATCCGATACCGATACGCATTTTTTGCTAATATCGGCGGCCGATCCGATATTTGGACAACCCTACTACCAACATCACCCTACCAGCATCACCTTACCGACATCACCCTACTGACGCACCCTACCACCATCACCCTACCAACATCACCCTACCAGCATCACCCTACCACCATCACCCTACCAACATCACTCTATCAACATCACCCTACCACCATCACCCTACCACCATCACCCTACCAACATCACCCTACCACCATCACCCTATAAACATCACCCTACCAACATCACTCTATCAACATCACCCTACCAACATCACCCTACCACCATCACCCTACCAGCATCACCTTATCAACAACACCCTACCAACATCACTCTATCAACATCATCCTACCAACATCACCCTACCAGCCTCACCCTAACATCACCCTACCAACATCACCTTATCAACATCATCCTACCAACATCACCCTACCACCATCACCCTACCGACATCACCCTACCACCAACACCCTACCACCATCACCCTACCACCATCACTCTATCAACATCACCCTACCACCATCACCCTACCACCATCACCCTACCAGCATCACCCTACCAACATCACCCTACCAACATCACCCTACCACCATCACCCTACCAGCATCACCCTACCAACATCACCCTACCAGCATCACCCTACCACCATCACCCTACCAACATCACCCTACCAGCATCACCAACATCACCCTACCAACATCACCTTATCACCATCACTCTACCACCATCACCCTACCAACATCACTCTATCAACATCATCCTACCAACATCACCCTACCAGCCTCACCCTATCAACATCACCCTACCAACATCACCTTATCACCATCACCCTACCAGCATCACCCTACCAACATCACCCTACCAACATCACCTTATCACCATCACCCTACCAACATCACCCTACCAACATCACCTTATCACCATCACCCTACCAACATCACCCTACCAACATCACCTTATCACCATCACCCTACCAACATCACCTTATCACCATCACCCTACCAACACATCACCCTACCAACATCACCTTATCACCATCACCCTACCACCATCACCCTACCACCATCACCCTACCACCATCACCCTACCAACATCACCCTACCAACATCACCCTACCACCATCACCCTACCAACATCACCCTACCACCATCACCCTACCACATCACCCTACCAACATCACCCTACCACCATCACCCTACCAACATCACCCTACCAACAGTCTCAAGTCAATACCAGGATAAACTTAGAGACAGGAGATGGAAAATATAATAATAAATAATATTTTATATATTATCTTGGTAGCTCCTATTGTTGGCTGTCCCCCATTAACAGTAACTTGTGTGTATTGTGTCACCCTCTTATAGTCATTATTGTTGAGAATTTAAAAACAAAATGGTAGGTCCCATCTCAGAATGACATTTAAACTTTAGCAAAAAATCACATCTGAATTACTATCACTAAAAATGGTGTAATTTTGCGTGCTCAAAACGTATAAAATGCATCACTCATTTTTTTTCCACAACGGTTGTCTCAGTGTCAAACATGATGGAGATATTGGGAGACAAACATCTGTTAACTATATAGATACTAGAGTCAAAGTAAAGAAAAATATAACTACAGAAAATGTTCTCTCATTATGTCCAATGAGTCTTGGACATTAATTTACACATGCATCACTCCTGTAAAACAATTATTTGTGTCGAGTAAAATACTGTAACGCCGGCCCTGCGCTAGTGGCAGGGCGATGTCACTACCCATGAGCCCCAGTAGCGATGTTCTACTATGTTAATGTTATATTTATGTATACTGGTGGTTATGTTATCCCATATAGTCATGTATGTTGTTAGTTTAGGTTACCGTGTATTATTTTATGTATGAGTCAATGATAAGTCTCCCCCCACCTGGGGTGTAATGTGAGTGTTTTAATGCTGTGCCCCTTGTGTTACATGTGAGTTTAGTCTAGTTCCGTGTGATTGCTCCTTCCTGACGCAATTGCATTATTGAGGTGAGAATAAAAGCCTGTGTTCAAGACATGGACCTATCTGCTGCCTCTCCCTTTCACACCACAATACTTTTATTTACAGTTAACTTAAAATGTCTTGTTTTGATGTCTGATTAAAAGTGGCTATTATTCCTAAGTGTCTAATGTAAACTAAACTAAACAAACTTATCCAGGTGTTTTATATATTAACTGTAATGACGGATAAGGGTCTAACGTAAACAAAAGAAAACCTATCTGGGTGCTTATGAACTTTGATGTGGTGTTTTAGTCTTTAATCTGTTACACACATTCCTTACACGTTGTCGTCCTTTGGGTTTGTCCCAGAAACCTATATACGGTTTCTGGTTTGTCCAATGATTTAAACTCCTTGTAGCCTAAAGCCTGTTTATACTTGACGCATCGCGAGCGGCGCGAGGGTCCGCGCGGCGAAAATGACGTAATCGCTGTGGCTCCGCCCTTGCGCGAGAGCCTCGCGCGCTGTCGATTCGCGAGCGTGCACCTCGGCTCTCGAGTATTCACATTGACGAGTTCATACGACACAAGTCGTGAATGTGGGGAAGTAGGAGGTTCTAAGTTAGAAAAATCACGAGTTGAATCCAGTATTACATCTGAAATAAGCAGTAGACTTTTACTGATGTAGGCTACAATGTGTGACATTAATTAAGACCTTAATTAGGACTTAAGACACCCCAGTAAATATAACCAGACGCATATGTCGCCTAAAACACAATTTTTTCTTCACAAATCTATGTAGGTTATCAATCTGTTATCAGGCTAAGCAAAACTGCGACGCACCTTGTTTCAAAACTTTGTTTTTTTCTTTTTTGTCCAAAACCATTGGTTTAAGCGGTTCGCGCGTGTCGACCTCAAAGGGGTTTGGACCAGATGAACCAAAAACATATTTAAGGAAAACTGCAACCACCACTACACAAATTAATCCGACTGTAAACCACATCGTCTCTCGTCGTTGCAGGCAAGTGATGATAAATGATTAAACTTCACGTCGGCGCGTGCAAGCACTTCCGTGTCTCACGTCGCGACTGGTCACGTGGCGCGCTTCGGTTAAACCCTGTACAGTGCCGCGGAAAGATGGTTAGATGGTCTCACGATTTACTTTGTTACTCCAAGACTATTTATATGTAAACAATATAAGCGAATAAATTAACAACTGTGTCTTCTTTACTGATTTATCTTGTCAAGTAACACTGAAAATGTCTCATGGGACCTGGTGTAATTTTTTAACGAAAATATCTAGCACACAAGCGGGATTTTAAGATGGCAAAACAAATTCCTCTCACTGTGCTTCTTAAATCTATTAATATTTGAATACCATTTTAATGTGGAACCACAATATAGATAAGATCAGATTTTCCATACACACAAATTAGCTTTTATTAGACTTTAAAAATTGTTAAATGTGTTATAACACATAACATGATATAGAATTTACCACTTAGTAACTGGTGCTTAATAATAATTCACTTAGAAAAAGAGGCACCATGATCCTTCAGAGATCCAGTAGCCTACTCTAGAAGCTAATCATCACTACACCTGCACCTATGAAATGGTTTCGTACTTGGTGTAAACAGTAAATGTCTGAGTCTCTGTCTTTGACTACGTGGCATACTGCTGCTGATGTAGCTAAGTTACCTATCTGGGATCAATAATGTGTTATCTAATACGCGTTATCTAATACCTGCTATCTAGTACGGAATGATTTCGCGCATGCGCAGTATTGGGGGAACAGGGGGAACTGAACTGACCTTAACACCTGCCAATGAAGAGGCGTGTATATGAACAGGAGTAGACTCTGTAGAGCAGGTGTTGACTTCCACTTCTCCACTAGGTATCATTGTATGGGTGCACTTTCTTACCCTCTTTAATTTCCCCTACCAGTGTCCTTAAAATAACTTATCAGCTTGTTCACTTATCAGCCATAAGCTACTATATTGCACTATATTATACATGATGTTACACTGGTACTATTATTCCATCTTATCTTACCACTTTACTACTCTTGTATTGCACTATTGTCCTGTTTTGTGTCTCTTGTAACATGTATGTCTATTCTGTGACCTTGTGCAGTTATTGTCATCATTCTCTTATTATTTATAATTTTATTTTTACTTCTCAGTTTACTTTCGTGTTGTTTTTATGCTGGAAAGAAAGTCATTTTGATTCTCGGTATGTCCTGTACATATGCAGAATTGACAATAAAACTACTTGACATAAGCGGATGCACGTACAGCCGAGAGACAGGTACATGTTTTGAACACATACATCTGTGACTGAAGTACTCAACCAGACAAGGTGTCTGTACGTCCTTCAAGTGTTCTCTTTATAACCTGATATATTATTCTAATTGCTGTTTGAGTTGGTCTTGGCTGGTCCATGTATAATGTCTGTGTAGCCCTATGTATATCATCACTGTCAAAGGATGTGAATGGAGTAACGCTACACACGTACAGTAACACTCACACACATACAGTAACACATATACCTTAACACACATATACAGTAACACACACACATACAGTAACACATACCTTAACACACATATACAGTCACACACACACATACAGTAACACATATACCTTATCACACATATACAGTAACACATATACCTTAACACACACATACAGTAATACACATACAATAATGCTCTTACAGTCACATAGACATACAGTAACACATACAGTAATGCTTACACACATACAGTAACACACACATACAGTAATACACATACAATAATGCTCTTACAGTCACATAGACATACAGTAACACATACAGTAATGCTTACACACATACAGTAACAGTCACACATACAGTAACACACACATACAGTAATGCTCTTACACACATACAGTAACACTCACACACATACAGTAACACACACATACACTAACACACATACAGTAACATATACAGTAATGCTTACACACATACAGTATCACTCACACACATACAGTAACACACATACAGTAACAGTAACACACACTAACACACACATAACCACATCAAAACACTAGACCAAGAAATGTAATAATACTCTGTACATTACTTGTGTGCAATCGCATACTGTTCATATTCTTATGGATATATATTTTTCTGTATATATACTTATTCATTATTATTACAACTTGTCTGTACTGTAATGATGATGCCACTGGAACCTTAATTTCCCTGAAAGAAACATCCTTAAAGGATCAATAAAGTAAGAATCTAGTCTAATAATATTCAAATTTTCTGAGATACTGAATTTGGGTTCTTCATTATTTGTCAGGTATAATCATCAAATTAAAAGAAATAAACACTTCAAATATATGTCTGTGTGTAATGAATAAGTATAATATACAATCACTTTTTGAATGGAATTACTTAAATAAATCAACTTCTTCATGATTTTCTAATTTTATGACCAGCAGCTATATATACATAACCTATATAATATCAAAAGACCACAGCTCAGAAACTCCAAAACTCCATCAAAACAGAAATCAAAGCATTCAAACAGAACTCAGTACTGAGCAGCTCCACTGTAATGCTGTGTGCTAGGAGAAGTACGAGACACGAGTCCAGTCTTGAACACACTAACGTTTACTTGTATTATACATATAAATAAGCGCAGACAGCGCACGTATAACATTCACACTTCTACACATGTATGACTCTGACAAAGACGAGCACAGGACACTGCGCGAACGCCCATTAAATAGACAAACCTCATAAGCCCAGAGTGATCACGAGACGAGCCACAGGTGAGACTGAAGAACACGTTCAGACACCACCACACCCACGGAGATCCACAGATGCAGACGTCTAGACGTAGACAACATAAACACACGCCCAAAGGGGAGGGGTCAGGGGCTCCATCTCATGGGCTCCACCGGACTCTCACCCGGAGCAATAGGGAGAAACACCCTCCCTCAGACCTTTCCTCCCCCTCACCATCTCGCCGGAGTACTCTGAGGGAGGCGGGCTGCCTTTATCGTCTTCACACTCCGTGAGGTCTGAGTACTCGGACGGAGGGGGACTCACCTCATCTCCGTAATGCTCGGTGGAAGCCGAGCACAGGGATGGAGGTGGGCTGACGTCTTCTTCCTCACCCTCGCCGTAATACTCGGTAGGGGCCGAGTATACGGACGGAGGGGAGCTTTCCTCCTCTTCCTCACCCTCGCTGTGATACTCGGTGGGATCCAAGTACACGGACGGGGGGAGCCCTCCTCCTCTTCATCACGCTCACCATAATACTCAGTGGGGGCCGAGTACACGGACGGCGGGGAGTTGTCCTCTTCCGACTCCTCCCCCTCAAACTCATTCTCGGGGGTTTTCTCCGCCATGGAGATCTCCACAGATCCGACTCTCAGAGGCGAGGAGTCTCTGGAGGAAGGGAGGTGTCGATCTTGCCATACCCGCCGCATCCTGCCACAGATGTTTTGCCAACGCCTCATCCGTGGTAGCCTGCGCCTGATGCAGCAAAAACGCAAACACGGTATCTAGCTGCATCTCCTCAAGGCTCACGGGGTTCTCGCGGCGGGGGGCAGGGGAAGAGGCATGGTGGTGCCCGCTGGGCCTCTTCCCCTTCTTGGCGCGGGTTGTGTAACCTGGCATCTTGGTCGGCTCGTCTTTCTGTAATGCTGTGTGCTAGGAGAAGTACGAGACACGAGTCCAGTCTTGAACACACTAACGTTACTTTTATTATACATATAAATAAGCGCAGACAATGCACGTAAACATTCACACTTCTACACATGTATGACTCTGACAAAGACGAGCGTGGGACACTGCGTGAACGCACATTAAATAGACAAACCACAGAAGGCCCGAGTGATCACGAGACGAGCCACAGGTGAAACCGATGAACACACAGACACAACCACGGAGATCCACAGACGCAGACGACTAGACGTAGACAACATAAACACTCCCAAAGGGGAGGGGTCAATGGCTGTAGCGTGACATCCACCAGTCCTGTTGATCACTCCAGTAGGTGCTTGATGCGTTGATGTGTGTGAGTGTTTCCAGGAGATAAGTGGTCCAAGTTTTGAAGATGGCTTCATGAAGGACATCCACTGTCTGGAACTGAGGTCCATTTTGTAAACTTGCCTTGCCATCCATACCCAAATGTTCTCTGTTGGATTTAGATCAGGGGAACATGCAGGATGGTCCAAAAGAGTAACTTTATTCTCCTGGAAGAAGTCCTTTGTCAGATAGGCATTGTGAACTGCAGCATTGTCCTGTTGAAAAGCCCAGTTGTTACCACAAAGACACATGCCCTCAATCATCAGGGATGACCACTGCAACACCTCCACACAGCCAGCTGCTGTTTGATGCTCCTGCGCACCCTGGAGCTCCATTTTTCCATTGAAGGAAAAAACTCCCCAAATCCACGTAGAAAACATCTCAGGCAGGATCTCATCATGCCAGTAACATTGGAAGCCCCCAGGACCATCAAGGTTACAATTTGTTTCTCATCAGTTACCAAAACTTTCTTCCACCAAACGAGCAGTTTTGTGGCGTTGAAGGAGATGTGGTTGTGTTGATGGAGATGTGTTTGTGGTTAAGGAGACGTGGTTGTGTAGATGTGGTTGTGATTGAGGAGATGTGGTTGTGTTGATGGAGATGTGGTTGAGATTAAGGAGATGTGGTTGTGTTGATGGAGATGTGGTTGTGTTGATGGAGATGTGGTTGTGATTAAGGAGATGTGGTTGTGTTGATGGAGATGTGGTTGAGATTAAGGAGATGTAGTTGTGTTGATGGAGATGTGGTTGAGATTAAGGAGATGTGGTTGTGTTGATGGAGATGTGGTTGAGATTAAGGAGATGTGGTTGTGTTGATGGAGATGTGGTTGAGATTAAGGAGATGTGGTTGTGTTGATGGAGATGTGGTTGAGATTAAGGAGATGTGGTTGTGTTGATGGAGATGTGGTTGTGGTTAAGGAGATGTGATTGTGTTGCTGGAGATGTGTTTGTGGTTAAGGAGACGTGGCCTTTGAAGACGTGACTTACAGCCAATCATGTCCTGCAGCTCCACACTTTTTTGGGTCTACCACTTGTCTTTTTTGTTCCATAACCCTCAGGATCCTTCAATAAATCTTACTGCATCCAGCCTCAGCAGCGATGGCTGTGAGACGCCTTGTGCAGCTCAACTATCCCACCACGCTCAACGTTAGTGAGCCTTCTTGCTTTTGCTATCAGGAGGTCATGACGGTGTGAATACTTCACAGAAAATGGCTGGAAATCCTTTTTTGTGTGCAGATTTTGGCTTTTAAAGGCTGTGGTCTTAAACTTTTGATCAGCTGATAAACAGAACAGCCTATTTCAGTTAAATTGTTGTTTTCTATAAACTGCCTGCTCAAATTCTATTCTCCCTATCCCCCAATGTTTCTTTTAGCATCTTGAAGCTGTACTTAGAACCTTCTTAAGATCCAATAGTGCAAAATGCAAATTCTTGCTATTCTTTAACTGGTCTTAAGATTTTGATCAGGAGAGTGTGTGCATTTGGCCAGTAGAGTGAACTGGTTGAAGGATTTGTGTTCCTGCGGGGGCAGAACCTCCATGTTCTGTGTGGGTTGCCAATGGTTTCCCTCTCCTGTCTGAAAATATTGAGGTTAGATTAATTGGCTGTCCTAAAGAAAATTGTGCTGGTGTTTGTGAATGACTGTGTGGCTGCATGTCTAATAAAGTGTCTGTGTGTATGTCCAGCGGCAGATCTTCTACTGCTGTGTAACCGATGTGCAACTGGATGCAAAAGTTGTATGGTTTCATTGTAAAGCAACTTTTGGCTCTTTGAAAGGCGCTATATAAAAATCATTTAACTCACTCTCCTTAACTATATAATTATGAACTTCTCTGATATACTAAATACTGGCTTTGTAGTTTTATGAATTCATTTAATAATACCAATTATATTGATGTTAAAAAGTAAATGTTAAATTGGAGTAAAAATATTTTTTAAGGAATAAAAGCCTGAGAAAAGCTGAACACTAACAAGCTGTGTACAACAGATGTTCACCCGTGTCGCACGTGATCGCGCACATTACACGTGTTCATCACATCAAATATGGCTTCAATCTGTGTCGCACATCATCACGTGCCCTGCTCTTCTCAGTGGTGCTTATGATATAGCGTGGGCACAAACGCGGGCTTATATGAGCATGCACACATTCTCACGATACAGAGGGAAATCAGCACAGAAGGCCTCAGTAAGGGGTGTGGCTTCAGTAAGATGGTGTGGTCAAAGTATGCATCTATATGCCCCACCCCTTCCAGTGGTGTAGGCTAAAACGATATGGCCATTAGCAGTTCTCGTTGCTACATTGCTCCACCCCCTGGGGCATCATGATTGCCATGGCAGTGAAATCTGAAATGAATATGCAAGAAACACAACGAACCAAACTACAAAATCCTCACAGCAACTTCTACTTTTATTATGCACAAAAGAATTCTCACGTTGACAACGCTGTACCCTCTCCATCAAGGAAACCAAAAGACGTTTTGATTCTGCCTTCGGATCCTGTGATCCACCCCACCCGATACCAGCCCAGACACAACTCCTACCACTCTTCCCCTTGTCGCATAAGTTACCTAACCAACACCATGATTTCAACATTGGAGCGCGCTCAGATCCAGAACTCTAAAACTCAGCAAGAGAAGACATAACGCCCACCAAATCTGTCAAAGTACAGGCTCCCTGGTTTCTCATACTAATCATCTTCCTATAGAAGTAGAATTTCATAATGGGTTAGCAGTCATGTGACCACATTTCCCCTCCTCCACAAGCATATTTGACTCTCAAATGTTAGATCAGTATTTAAATATTAAGCCCCAACCTCCCGAGTCTTGCCCCACCTCCACCCAATAAAACACTTGATTCAGGTCTTAGCCATGATGCAGTTCCTGACTATTTAGCATCTGGCCATGCGCCCAGGGCCTGGAGTCACCCCTGTCTTCATTTACTGGTATTATGTTGTTATTTATTTATATACACTGGGCTGTTCTGTTGACATTACAGTGACGGGAATTACAGGCAGTCAGTGATGAAGCAGCATCCGTCGATTTGAAGAGGAAAAAATTCAAAAACAAGGGAAAAGCTCACAGTAATCACATTAATAATGAAACAAACTGGAAACAGGGACAGTCTCACTGCAGCACTGGGAGCAAACAAAAGGGCAGAGGAAAAAGGGCAAATATCATTACAATTATAAACGGGGAAAACAGCTGAGCCCTTGTGATATCCACTCTGGGTTTTATTACCGATTTCATTTGATTTTTGTGATTTTTTTTTGTTTTAGATATTTTCTAGTATTTTTGATTGTTTTATTACAATTTTGTTGACAAGATGTTTGTACGTGTTTTTTGAAAAATTGCTGTTTTGAGTCTATCGATTGTGTCAGTATGTGAGCAGGATGTTGCATACATGTTTCTGAGCATCATGAGTGTTTGTGAAGGAGTATGTTATTTCTGAGTCTGTTTTACCAGTCGTGACAATCCACAATCACAACAAGTTTGTTGATGGTAAATACAGTGGCTTCAGATCCATGTGCTGAGGGAGGAACAAAAAGAAAGAGAGGGGGAGATAGAAAGAGAGAGAGGGGGAGAGGGAGCTCAAGAGAGAGAGAGGGGGAAAGAGAATGAGCAAGGAAGCGAGAGAGAGGGAGAGAGTGTGTCCAAGGAAGGAAACCCTCCTCTCTTGGCCTGACAGCAGCAGTGTAGGTCCAAAAGTTCAAAGTTCAAATGGGACAAAAAAAAAAGAAAGAAAAAAGAGGTGGGCGTGGCTTATTCCTCCTAAACCTGGAAGTCCCTCTGGAACATCTGTCAGGTGGTCAGTGCATGATGTCATAACTTGGCTTCACTATGACACAAGGATTGGCTAAACTGTGTTTCAGAAGATCACTGCAAGACCAAGCCGACCTGCATGACAGAAGAACAAACTAAAAATTAGAACTTTTGTTTCAAGCTGCTTGGTAAATACAAAAAAAATTAATAATAATTAAATCTGTACCAACCCACAAAACTATTATACAAGGCAAGATAGTTTTGTCTCATGATTGCCCCTTGGTGGTCAAAATGTGCAGTTAGCTGCTTAACTATGATAAGCCATGAGAAACTATAAATAACCCATGAGATAAAAAAAATGTAGTAGGTATTCTTTCACATGTGCTCAACAGATGATTGCAAGGTATTGCCAATAGGTGGCAGTAATGAAACTGAATTTTCAAGAGAGTTCAAGTGTATGAATTGTGATTGAAGTTTCATGGAACATTCCCTGGTGATACCTCACTCAGCCTAGATGCACCACATAGAAAAGAGTGTGTGTGTGTGTGTGTGTGTTTTGTGCGTATGCATACACGTGTGTGACAGATTGTGTGAAGGAGATCCGACTGTACCTTCTCAGGTCCCATGCTGGGGCATTTCCAGTTGTAGAGATAATACTGCAGGTTACCATCTCCAATACCAAACTTCAGCTTCTCAAGGAACGTCTTGTTCTCCATCAGGTCCAGTGCATTAAATACATCAAATCCTTTCTGAATGGGTGAAGAGAAAGACGTGATGGGTAGATCCAGCTGATTCAGATAATACACAAACAACAGCCCAGTCACTATAGAACACCCGCACGCTTAAACGGGGGCACGGCTGTATTCACTGACCGACTTGGCCAGGATGAGGGCGTCGGACATCAGGTCGAGCAGGGGAGTGGTGGTGTGCACGTTGTAGAAGGAGTATGCAGCCTTCAGACTGCGGTGCACAGGGTGGTTCATGATGGTGGACGGCAGTGTGTAGAAACTCAGGAAGTCAGTCACCTTCCCCTCAGCGTTCTACCACAACAAAACAACCAAATACCAATCCATCAATTATCAATCAAGTATCAATCCATTAGCTGAAGCTCTCATTTAGCTGTGCGATATGCCCACCCCCCCCCCAAAAAAAAATCATCGATTTATTTAATTTTAATCCGATTTTTGATTTTAATTTATTTATTTTTCTCTACTAAAAATCAAACTAGTCAATGAGTGTGACACTATCAACAAATAAAATTGGAGGGGGGGGGTACATGTTGCGTACTGACAGGCACGCTGTATACATTCTGAGTAAGAACAGGGCTGCCCTCACTAGCCTAAATTCCAGCACTTTTCAAACTTGGAACAGAAAGCAACATTAAAATTTGTCAGGTAAATGTTCATTCCCCTGTTTTTGAGGGGTGTGAAGAATGTGACGCATTATAAGTATAAATGCCTCCGACGTTCGCTCAGGTTCGCGCAAGGTGTGGGGAGTCGCGCTACGGTCACTCGCGAAAGTATAATCCAAAATAAATAATCCAGCCTTGACACGGCTCAGGGATTACGTCACACGCAGCGCCGTGCAGCCGTTGGGGTTATTTAAACAAATTTAAACATGGGTCTGTGGCGGGAACCGAGTGCAGAGTGTTGAGCGATTTCGATTGGAGGATGTTGCTCTCTGTCATCAATTTTTTATTATTAATTTTTTTTGCTGATGCTGGTCCAGTGTGGTGCGTGCCAGTGATTATGCCTCGGCGTGCCAGCGGTCGCACGCATGCCATAGGTTGCCGACCCCTGCTATAATGCATATAGAACCTGCTTTTTCTGTATGCACTATAGTTTATGATTTTTTGTATATTCAGGGGAAAATATACTTATGACATATATTAAAATATGTCTTTTGCAATAAACATTGCGATAACGTGTCTGATTGCCTTCCACTGTATCCCATTCTTATCATATGGTACACAGTTGGAAAACGTGTCGGGGACGGTTGTTTTATTTTGGATGGTGTGCTAGTGCAACGGGTGCATTCAATCCGCTCAGAGCAGCACTTCTCCCACTCCGCTGCATGCATCTGTTTAAGGTGTTGAAATAAATTTGTCGTGCTGCTACCTTTAGAAACAATCGGTTTCAAACACACCTTAGAGCGAGGACTTGTTTGGTCTATGTCTGACGCCGCAAAACCGAACCAACTCCAGATTACGGGCACAAACTCCGCAGTCATGTTTATATGTGTGTGTGTGTGTGTGTTGAGGGTGGATGGGTGGGAGGGGCTAAGCTCACTCTGAACTACGGGAGCCCACAGTGCAGCGTCGGTGGTCAAAATTAAAACTCAGAGAAAATCGATTTTCATAAAAACACATCGTCCTTAACTGTAAATTCGAATTATTAGATAACATCGATGAATCGCCCAGCTCTACTCTCATTAGCAAATAGCAAAATCTGACAAACTCAATGAACCAAAGGGTGTGGCAGATGTAAAAGCTCATTGAGGTCACACACATTACAACTTATGCAAATGAAAACTGCCCTAAACTCTCAGAAATGATGAAATGGACTAAAAGAGAAACATCCAATTAGTAAAGACCAAGTAGACGGTTACTCAAACAGACCAAATATTCATGGTATGGCTTATGAAGACATGGAGGGGAGAGGCCACAGGCATGCGCGGGGAGACAGACCTCCACCAGGAAGGTGTCGATGATGTTGTCCTGTGGGAGGAGCCAGTGCTGCACCTCTTCAGGACTCATGACGGGGGCCAGGTTGAACTGGAGCAGGTAGTCATGCAGTAAAGAGTGAACCGCAGGGACGTCCTTCAGTGTCATGGGCCTCAGGCCTGCAGTCTTAGGAGCCTAGAGACAGAAGGGCAGACAGAGTCTGTGAGTGAGCACACACACACGTGTGTGTGTGTGTGTGTGTGTGTGTGACAGAGACGAAAAGTAAGTTAAGAACTAATATTCCACAGCTATTAGAAAAAGACAAAAAATAACAAAGCTCCTGCAGGGGCCTGGTGTGTGAGACGGAACACGGGAGAGTGAGACGGAATAGAGCAGAAAGACGGGCCGCACCGAACCCAGAAGTCCCCTCCCACCCCGCATTCCAGCAGAAAACTGCAAACCACAGAGACCTGAGCGCTTACATAATAATAATAATAATAAAAGCCGGTTGGGACAGGAGGAAGTGGTCTGAAGGCCATAAGGGGGAGGAGCCTTACATCTGGCAGCCTATAGAGCTTCATCGTGCGCTGCATGGTCATGTTCCGACTCAGATGGGAGAACTTCACCTCAATCAGCTTCCTGGGGTTCAGCGACCGATGCCAGTACCTGCACGCACACGCACGCATGCGCACACACACACACACACACACACACACACACACACACACACGGTATATGGCAAAAAGTATGTGGACACCATGTTAGTTCAGTAGCATGGGTCGTAATCAGTAGAACTGGTTGTATTTAGTGATTATGACATGGAAGCGTCTAGAAGCTACAACCCCGCCATGAAGTGGTAGACCACAGCCACGCCCACAGCCACGCCCACAGCCACGCCCACAGCCACGCCCACGCAGCAGGGCCACTCGGGGCCGAAGCGTCCACCGCATTAACATCACCCTTCCAGCTGCACACCAGCCCGAGATCTGTGGTGACATTACTGCAGTGCTGCTGGACTCTGGAGCAGTGGAGACGTGTTTTCTGGACCAATCACGCTTCACTGTATGCGTATGCATTACCTGCAGGTGCCCACGGGTTTGGGCAGTACCACTCCTGCTGTGTAGACGGCCTGGAAGACGCCCTGCAGGTTGACTCGTCTGGTGATCTCTCGGATCAGCACTGGCGCCACTCGCTTCGAACGCAGCTTTTTGTGCACACACAGAAAGTTGATCTCCACCATCTTCTTCTCTCTGGAAGAAGACGGCACACAGATGAACAGGGAGAAAGTGAGATGTCCTAGAAAGTGACAGACATCCAGGATCAGTATTGGTCTCCTGTGGCATTTCTGAGCATGTGCGATGGCTCAGACCTCCTACAGGGCAATGAAGACAATGCAGGCCTTCTAACCCCTTAAGCTTTCAGCCTTGAAGCCAAATCAAATCATCAGTGGATCATTTAAATTAATTTATGTCAGCATTTCCCTAGTTTACAAGATTGTTACTCCAAAGGTCAGTTGAGTATACAGTTGTGCTGCTCTAGTTCTAAGCCAGTGACGAGGAAGTCAAGTGACTTACGTGTCGTAGATGCGGATGTTGGCTGGAATGGCACTTATGAAACCCACAAGCTTCTGATTTGAGTTCACCCTGACCCCACAATGCCACTGGAGCAGCCAACCAGGAGGACGTAGAGCCCTAATGGGGGGGGGGGGGGGGTAGATTATGATTGAGAAAGTGATTTCTGAGCAGAGTCATTTACCCTCTCCCCTCCTAACTCCACCCTCCTAACTCCACCCTCTGCCCTCCTAACTCCACCCTCTGCCCTCCTCAGCCTATCCCATCCCTACCCACAGCAGCCAGGACAGACACCTACCAAAGCAGGAACTCAGGTGAGTAGTCAAAGCGAAACATGTTGTCATCGTCCTCCACGTAGTTCTCATTCAGGAGGGTGTACAGCTCTTTCAGCTACGCAGAAACACAAAGAGTGAGATCATACTGAGCCAGTCTGGAACAAACAGTGCCCAACACAAGGCCCGTCTCGAACAAATGGTACCCAACACAAGGACAGTCTGTAACAAACAGTGCCCAACACAAGGCCAGTCTGGAACAAATGGTGCCCAACACAAAGGCCAGTCTATAAAAACCAGTGTCTATACAAGGCAAGTCTGTAACAAACAGTGCCCAACACAAGGGCAGTCTGTAACATAACCGGTACCCAATACCAGACAACTGGGACATGTAGACTCATCTGTGCCAAGACTGAGTAGAGTGTTGTTCCCTAAAGCTTGAACACCGACCTCCAGCAGCTCAGTGCTTTTGAATCAACAGGATACCATGCAAATGGTCTGTTGCTGATTTATTAAAGCAGGTTTCTGATATCTTAGCTAGGACTGCTGAGCACAGTTTTTTAATCCTTATTGCAATATTGGCCTTAAAAGATGCAAACCTGGCATCAGCACTACTGCACTGGCCTGCAACCGACACACAGTAGAACATATTCAGCAAATGAACACGCTTCTTAACTTCAGTACTGGAGAAAACAGTCCACAAAATAACAATATACAGCAACAGTGTAAGTATTATATTTCAATGCCTACAAATTTTCTGTATTTGTCGTTCTGTCTTGCAAAGCAGACTGTAGTAGATCATGCAGATTTTATAGACTGAAGCAGACATTTTTATAAATCAAATCGTTTTTTGAATCGAAAATCGTTTTGAATCGAAAATTGATTTTTGAATTGAATTGTGGCCCCCAAAATCGGAATCGAATCGTGAGATAGTAAACGATTCCCACCCCTAATGTACAAGGATCTACAGAATCAAAAAGAGTCTAAAAAAATACAGACCATGAGGAGACAACCGATTGGCTGGACTTAAATACATTTTTACATTTACATATTCATCAGTTCTAAGTAATAAATGTTGATGATGGCATCGCCTGTTGGCCAAACAGTAACAACCACCAGTCTCAAGAGAGCAGTCGGACCAGGAGTGGGTGTGGAGAGGAGAGTGGGCGGGTCCAGCAGGCGGGGCCCGTGGGGACTCACCACGGTGGGGTTGTCCAGGTCCAGTGCATCCCAGCAGAAGCCCTGTGGGAGGCTGTATGGCTCATCACGGATGTGATCCTTGTCAGGCTCGATGCAGCCATGTGATGTCACCATCTCTCCTGCACCAGGAAACAGCAAGCAGCCCTTTAACCACCAGAACCTCAGGACAATCACTTTCCTTCAAACTGATGTGGCAAGACTATAGAAACAACACTTCAACAGCAAATAAATCAAACCCAGCAGGCAAGTCTTGGGAATGGCTTGGTTAATGCCTACCTACAAACATTTTAAAGAATAAAATAAATACATGAACATATAGTGTATAGTATAGTGAAAGTATACATATATTAGTGAACATAGTGTCCGTATACACTTATAATATAGTGAAAACAGCGATCAAATAGTATATTGTATACAAACATAATTTATAGTGAATGTATAGACCTGTGATTGGCTCTCATTAGAAACAGGAGAGAAACCTTTTTCAAAACAAAGTTCTGCTTTTGTTTACATGTGTAACTATAGAGAATAATTGAAAGCACCACGAGAGCCCGCCTGCAGGCCACACTACGGCCGCCCGCCTGCAGGCCACACTACGGCCGCCCGCCTGCAGGCTAGGGCTGTCGCGGTGAAAGAATTTCCCCTGCGGTTATTTATGGTGGCTCAACACCGCGATATGCGGTATGACGCGATATGCGTCATTTGTCGTCTAAAATCTTAATTTTAGAGCTATATAATTGTTTTATTGTTTTTATTGTAAAGGGGTTCTTATTGTTTTTAAAGAAGAAGACACAGTTTTAAGAGCAGTTAAATATGTGTTTATTGTCAAATAGAGAACACAGAAGTCAAATGAGATGCAGTAAGAACCCATGCTCTTTCGCTTTCTTAAAAGTGTAGGGTAAATATTTTAAACGAGATTTTAAACACAAAAAGAGATTTTAATAAATAAATCAATAAAACGAAATCTTTCCTTAACCAGAAGAATAACATCTCAGCTTAAACCTGAGTTGTCACGTCCCTGTTGCGCGCTAAGAAAACCAACATATTCACCTTATGTGGTTTCAGTGAGGAGCGGAAAGGGCTAACAATATTCCCGGCAGTACTAAAAACTCGCTCTGATGGTGTGCTTGTTGCACAAATGCACATGTACTTGCGGGCAAGTTTGCAGAGCAGAGGAAATCTAGCCTCATTGACGCGCCACCAGGCGAGTGGATCTGCGTGGATTTGACTTGAACCCGAAATGCTCTCAAACCGGCGAAGTCGCGTTTTGTTTTTTGACCAGAGCATCTGCCGTAGTTTCCATCTTTGAAAAAAGGAGACGGATTGTTGATCAGCCGCACCGGATGATAACAGGGGGTTGATGGGAAAATGACTTTAACTCTTGCACAGGCACTTTCCCCTCGCATGGGAAAAAACACAAATATTGCGGTTGTTGCGGTTAATTCCCGTACGTTGCGATTTTCTCGTCAATAGCGCGGTATTGCTATACTGCGGTTATCGCGACAGCCCTACTGCAGGCCACACTACGGCCGCCCGCCTGCAGGCCACACTACGGCCGCCCGCCTGCAGGCCACACTACGGCCGCCCGCCTGCAGGCCACACTACGGCCGCCCGCCTGCAGGCCACACTACGGCCGCCCGCCTGCAGGCCACACTACGGCCGCCCGCCTGCAGGCCACACTACGGCCGCCCGCCTGCAGGCCACACTACGGCCGCCCGCCTGCAGGCCACACTACGGCCGCCCGCCTGCAGGCCACACTACGGCCGCCCGCCTGCAGGCCACACTACGGCCGCCCCCCTGCAGGCCACACTACGGCCGCCCACCTGCAGGCCACACTACGGCCGCCCGCCTGCAGGTAACATTACAGATCTGTCTTTTTTTTATTTTCAGTCCAAATACGTCATCACTAGTGTTTACACTCACACTCCACTTGTCAATTCATCACAGCTGTTATCCTTCTAGAAGAGCTCTAGAAAAAGCCACACCTGGTAATCGGTGTGGTTCTCTTTCAAGTGTTCAGGCTATTATGCAAATGAAACCCTGCATGTATTTTGGGTCTGGGACCAGTATCAGACTGGTCTGGGGCCTGGAACAGTTTCAAATTTAGGGATCGCTCAGCCAATAAAGAGGTTCAAGACAGGCAACAAAAAAGCTCATTAATGGAGCATGTTTGTGAAACAATGCAAGATGCTTTTGCAAAGGGGCAGAACTGAACCCAGGGGGAAAAAATCTAGGCGCTGCCGCAGGAATGGGTACCTAGCTTCGGGACGGGCTGAGTGTCCCAGAACTGGTAGGTGCGGCGTGAAGCTTCCTCCATGGTTTTAGCTGGTCCTGGTCCAACCGAGAAGAGCTCAATGGCTTTCTGAATCTCCTGAAGCTTATCTGCAGGAAGAGAATTCACCTACAGGGAGGAACCGAGAAGGGGGGGGGGGAGAAAATGTAAACACATAAAACACATGATGTTTCACATCTGACCTCCTCTAGGCCGAGAGGTCACATCTGACCTCCTCTAGGCCGAGAGGTCACATCAGGCCTCCTCTAGGCCGAGGTGTCTCCCACCTTGGCCAGTGGGTCCTGAGCGGAGTCCTTTCCTCCAGACTTGTCCTTCTTCTTCTTCTGTTTCTTTTTCTTCTTCTTGGCTCCTGTGTCTCCCTTTTCCCTGTAAACCACAACATGCCGTACACAGCATAAGGTGTATTAGCATTTGGGTCATCAGCCTGAACACTGAGAATTTCACCCACAAATGCAATTGAACTGCAGTGCTTCACTGTGATCAAGCAGTGTGTCAACTAAATTAGAGTGCAGTACCCTACGGTACTAACCACAGCATCAAATAGGAACTCAGTAGATATCCTGACAGAGGGTACCATGTACTACCCTCTCAGGTGTGACAGAAGAAAGGTGCCAGGTGAGGGCTCCAAATGGAGGAGTAAGAGGAGGCAAACCCACCCACGCTCACACTTCTTACCAGTGCCCAAAATGGCAGCCAGTTATGAAATGGAAATCCTCTCTCCCAGTAAAACATAAGACCAGTGGAGTGGGATGCAGTCATTTTAGTCTACACTGTAATATAGAGTGAGGCTTGATTTACACACTGTGGGCCAACACAGGAGAACAGCAGGCTGGCACTGCTGCTCTAATAGCGACAATCTCACCATTCCTGATTCAGCTGAAAAGCCTGCAAAAGCATTTCAATGGAATGGGAAATTACATGACATTTACAGAGCATTTTTTATTCACCTGCTATTTTGAGTCAGCTCCATTCCGCAATATCTTAGAACAATATTGTACACTCACCGGCCACTTTATTAGGTACACCTTTCTAGTACCGGGTTGGACCCATTTTTGCCTTCAGAACTGCCTTAATCCTTTGTGGCTTAGATTCAACAAGGTACTGGAAACATTCCTCAGAGAGTCTGGTCCATATTGACATGATATCATCACACAGTTGCTGCAGATTTGTCAGCTGCACATCCATGATGTTAATCTCTCGTTCCACCACATCCCAAAGGTGCTCTATTGGACTGAGATCTGGTGACTGTGGAGGCTATTCGAGTACGGTTGTTGTGTACAAGAAACCAGTCTGAGATAATTCACGCTTTATGATATGGCGCGTTATCCTGCTGGAAGTAGCCATCAGAAGATGGCTACACTGTGGTCACAAAGGGATGGACATGGTCAGCCACAAAACTCAGATAAGCTGTGGTGTTGACACGATGCTCAATTGGTACTAATGGGCCCAAAATGTGGCAAGAAAATATCCCCCACACCATCGCACCACCAGCCTGAACCGTTGATACACGGCAGGATCCATGCAGTCGTGTTGTTTATGCCAAATTCTGACCCTACCATCCAAATGCCACAGCAACAATCGAGACTAATCAGACTAGGCAATGTTTTTTTTTTATTTTCTATTGTCCAATATTGGTGAGCCTGTGCGAATTGTAGCCTCAGTTTCCTGTTCTTAGCTGACAGGAGTGACACCTGGTGTGGTCTTCTGCTGCTGTAGCCCATCTGCCTCAAGGTTCAACATGTTGTTCGTTCAGAGATGCTCTTCTGCATGCCTCGGTTGTAACGACTGGTTATTTCAGTTACTTTTGCTGTTCTATCAGCTCAAACCAGTCTGGCCATTCTCCTCTGACCTCTGGCATCAATAAGGCATTTGTGCCCACAGAACTGCCGCTAACTTGATATTTTCTCTTTTTTGGACCATTCTCTGTATACCCTAGTGATGATTGTGTGTGAAAATCCCAGCAGATCAGAAGTTTCTGAAATACTCAGACCAACCCGTCTGGAACCAACAACCATGCCACGTTCAAAGTCACTTAAATCACCATTCGTCCCCATTCTGATGCTCGGTTTGAACTGTAGCAGATCGTCTTGGCCATGTCTATATGCCTAAATGCACCGAGTTGCTGCAATGTGATTGCCTGATTTGACATTTGCATTAATGAGCAATGTGAGGTGTACCTAATAAAGAGGCTGACAAGTGTACATTATTATACAGATGAGAAAATGTCAAATTTATTTATATAGCGCTTTTCACAATACACGTCACAAAGCAGCTTTACAATCATATGGGTCCAGTTTGTGTGAAACTAGCGCAATTGTTTTTTTCAGGTTATACTCTATTTTATGAGACAGGATTTAACTTAAATGTATTATTACTCAAGTGGTAGAAGATGAGGTTAGATGCAATAAAGAGGGTCAGGGGATACATACAGAAAGGAGAGAGAAAACAATTATACAGACAAAAAAGCAGAATCATGCAGAATCTACACTGAAACAGCATGAACCACTGAAACATGAATGAACTGTAGTAAAACCTGGAGCACAAACAAGTGGATCTTGATGCAGACACTAGAACATCCATTTTAAAAGTAAGGTGGCCAGATCATGTAGGCCAGGTTCCAACAGGGATTCAAGCCACTGAAATGTGCAGGCTGGTGGCGTCGGTGGATACCAGAACCATACACTAAGAACTAAGAAGGATCCAAGACTTCAACTATGGAGTCTCGTCAGGCACAAAACACAGACGACCATCACTACCCGAGCCAATATGAGTTTAGTTAAACTAGAGCGGCGTGGTTCACCACACCTACTGAGGAGCACGACTTAATCCCATTAGCGAGGTGAAGGCACATTTGATTTTTCGGGACAGATGGTCCGTCGCATCGCCCCCGGGGGAGCGCGAGTGTGCGCGTGCATGCGTTAAGAGAGGGGGGGGGGATGAACGGACGTCACACTGAACCGTCCGTAACGTAATAGAAAAGCACGTGTATCTTTGTGCTGGGAGGCCGCGTTTAGGCACCAGAACGGTACTGGCAGGTTTCAAATGTAAAAACCAGCGTCCGTACACTACTGTAAGGAATGTGATGCAGCTTTAATCACAGTTGATCTGCATAAACGGGCCGTTTAATCGGTAAACCTCTTCAAGTTGTTCAAGACTTGGGTTTACTTGTCACGGGAAGGGACACGTTCGTGGTGGAGTTATTTTAAAACAGAGACAACCACTTACTACACACCGTCCTAGACCCCGCCCGACCGAACGTGACCTTGGCGCGGCTGAGATTACAGACGAGTCCGCCGTCGCCGCCCGGACACGCCGCCGCGCCGCGTACTGAAAGTGAAAGTGCGACGAGGTCGGTGCTCGGTGGCCCGCGGCGGGCAGGACCGGGCACACACACGATGAGACAGACACACACTCCTCTACGGACGTGGAGCACCGGCGCGTTAACGCCAAACCCTGCAGCTCTCGCGCTCGGCGGAATGGCGGGCAGCTCGCCTCCGTTCCTGCTCTGAGGTAGACGGTGCCAGCACCAACACCGGCAGTCTAGTTTGAGGGTTTTATTTTCTGTCGCCGTGGACGTTAGACTGACGGATATCACCAGGTTTAGTTCGTTTTGTGAAACATAATCGCGACACGTCTACCGTTACTGTAGGAGGCGCGCGCTGCCTGTGCTAACTGCTTAGCTAACTAGTATACACTTATTCAAATAATATTATTTGAAGAGAACGATGGGTAGCGTGAATTGTAGTTATTGCTGGTGGTTTCAGTAGAGTAGGGTGTGTTAATGTAAAACAAATCCCTGTCAGTTTACTGCCCTTCCAATATAGTAAATTTACAATAAACCAATTCTGGAATAGCAGATTAGCTTGAGACGGGAGAACTGCCGAAATGAGGTCGGATGTCCCGCCCCGTACTTAGAGTTAATCAATTTGGTCCAATTATTGCTCGGGCTGTGTCGTCAATAAAACGAACGGACCAATGAGAGCCCACTGGGGGCGGGCTCCAATGATTCTAGCCTGCACTACCTAACCATACCAGGGCCCAGTCTTTAGGTGTACAGAGCACGAGTGTATTTAAACTCACATCTAACAACAAACAAGTTTGCATCCTCACCCGTCATCAAAATTATGCTCTTCATTTTCGCAGTCGCTACAATGTCCATGGTCCTCTTCTACCTCCACTTGGTTCTCCGGCTTCGGTGCTGTCTCATTCTCATCCGCCATGTTTAACCAGGAAATGAGTATCTGGTCTTGAGAACTCCACACCCCCACTACTATTGGCGGAATCTCCCACAGCCTTGTGGTCAATGTAGTTCTTTCGCAATTGACCCGAAATACTGTTTTTCCAGACATGCCAAGATTACTTGAATTTCAAATAATCGCTACAGAAATGCATCTTTATACATTTCGCGCGTTAATTACCGTTCAACCTAAATTATTAACATTTTATTGATTTTTAAGCATAATAACTTTCGTTGTTTCATAGACCAAAAGATGGCGCCAAAGCCGTGATTTATTTTTTTGCCAAAGCCGTGAGATATACGTCAAATTTAGCTTTTTAAAACGTGCCACACACCCAACACTAAAATCAAACACCGATAAGGGTTATAAAATCGATTTATAAAATGTAGACATGCTTCTCAAACTACAGTTTATAAATATAGGTTTTTAAAGTACAAGTCAAAATGTTTTTCTCTTGCTTGTATGACTCTAGAAAATACAAATATCGGCCAGCGTGTCATCAGTAAAGACAAGTGAAGTAAGTCCCAAACTGTGTTACCTGGACGCTGCAGCAGTCCCTGACCCGGACTTTGATCAACCAAAAGGCAGTTTGAAAAACGAATCTTGCAAACCACGTCAATATCAACCATCCACATGTATTAACTTTGAACATAAAAAGTATACAATCTATAAAACATACGTGTAATGCAACAATTAAGAACAATAAAATTAATGTTGGTAGCTGTATAAATAGTGGTGAAAAATGTAATCAACTATATTTTTCCAAATCGTAGTGTCATTTAAATGCAGTAGTACAACATATAAATAACGTGCACGAGCACGTATGTTACATTATAGATGTTTCAATCTCAGTTCAGGCACTAGTGGCTTATTAGGTTCTCACTGCTTACCAAAAATCTCATCCACAGCTTCCCACGCACAGAAGCATAGATTCCAGCATGCAGTCACTTTATAGTTCGCTAGATTGTATGTTCGGATGCTTGTAACTCTGCCAGTAATAAAAGAAATAACATAAACTGATCAGCAAAATGCAACACCACTTCAAACACCTTGGAAAAATTCTGAATTTACATTTACCAACTCTAAGCGTGAACTTTCAGCCCATTCATGTGGAGCGATGTTACTGTCAGTGTGCAACAGTTGTGATGAACAAAGCAGCATGTTAAAAAGATGGATCTCATAGAGTATTACAAAATGTTCCTAATGTCAAAAGACTAGTTATATTTTTAGCTTTTAAATCTCATCTATACATCAACATTTTATGTTGAAAAAGTGCAGATGAATAGACCACTTTCTGTTTTCCATTATACGTTGCTAAACCACTACTGTACATTAATTCTATTCATGTGACCCTCATTTCACTGTCTAACGTCAGAACAAACCCAAAGCATTTCTTCAAATTGTCACCATGTTGTTTGGCTGTCAATGCCTACATCATCAACCCTTTATAATCTCTTATATATCTCAGTATGCCACGTATCCAACAACAAGACATTTCCAATTCAAACGAAAACAAACAAGCAAAAGTAGCACTTACACGGGAGTATAAGATGGCACTTAATGAATATTTAAGCACCAGTTAAATTAGAAGTATTCAATCACAATAAAACGGGATTTAAATACCTCTCTAAAAATTGTTAAATGTTATATTTCAAAACTGGCACCACCACTTTTATCTCTATGGGAACTGACTGCTAGCTTCTATGGAAACAGTAATAGTTCCAAGGTCTTGACCACTTGTAGCTGTATTCTAAAGTCTTGGCAACGCAGACTCCGTGTCCACGCTGAGTTGATGCCCTCCAACTTGGCGCTCTGTGGCCCGATAGGTCAGTCGGCCTGGCATAGACGCACTCTGAGGAGCTTTTGACGAGCTTGGAAAACCAGCATTCTGATGTCTCAGGTCCAGGACAGGTCAGACATTACTTGAGCGATCGGACACGGTTTTGACGGGCACACCTCTCCGTGTCACTTTGATGTGGATGAAGAGTGTAGCAGGGGACAGGCTTGAACCGTCTGCTCTTAGCAAGTGCACATGGCGATAACCTGGGGGACAGTACCCACATGTATGTTTCAAATCACTGTGAAACACATGTTTGTTTAAAATCACTGCTAAAGAAAAAATTGAATGAACACATTCTGAGAAAAGAAAATTTTTAAAAGAGGAGCTGTTTTGGAAATGAAACCTATTTGTGAAATGAAAACACCCAAGTGTTCACATGTATGCATTCTCATCATCAACGATTAAAAACTCTCAAAAGATCAAAAAAAGAAGCTTCAAACACATATCTGATCATTCAATCACACCCTCAGTCACACACACACACACACACACACACACACACACACACACACACAAACCCCACCTGTGCGCAGGCTAGTAAAGGGAATAGTGAATTGGCCAACAAAGTCGTTCTTGCTGGTGTGGTCGTGGTCCTCCACTACAAAGCGCACCAGGACCAGTTCTGGAACCTGAAGCTGGAAGCTTAGTGTGCAGTCCCAGCGAGGGTTAAAACCTGCAGCACACACACACACACACACACACAGTCTGTTGCAGTACTATTTAAGTTAAATGAATGGGCCACTGCCTGCTGTGCATTAGAGCTGCAGAATACATCATTTGTAATTGCAATACAGACCTTTATGATCCAGGTATCCCAGAACACTGCAGTCTGAACGTGCAGACCAGCCTGTGTTCTGGGAGGTCGTGGCAATAAAGACATGTTTTAGAGTATTTGTCCTTATTGCTCAATCACACTATATAGGAGTAAATCCAAATGCTACAGGCAATTATTACTCATAATTGCTGTATAAAATTATTACCCCACTGATTTGGTAATTCCAGTGCTAAATCAATGCCAGATAGTTTATTAACAATCATATCAGTCTGAATTGTGATGGTGGCTCAAAAGGTAGCATGGTCATCACAATTTACATTTATCTAATGTAATGATCAGAATCCATGCTTAACCCAAACCCTGCCTAACACTAACCCGACCCTGATCCTGTCCCCGACCCTGACCCTAACTGTGACCCTAACCCGACCCCGACCCTGACTCTAACCCAGCCTAACACTAACCCTAACCCTGCCTAACACTAACCCTAACCGCAACCCTGACCCGATCCTGACCCTGTGAATGGTCAAATTAATTCATTAGGCCTAAGGCATCTTAACAACAGTGGACAGCTGTACCGTTGTTGTTGATGCGGTGCGTCTTGGCACGTGCATTATCAATGACTACGCCATGGATCTCCACCCACACCTGTGGGTCCACAATGGAGTTGGGCTTGGTGGTGTTTATCTTGGGTAGCTGCTGGGCGGAGATGACCTACAGGAGATACAAATGGCGTTTCTGAAACATGACTAGAGCTGAGTGGGGTTACTGCACACCCGTATAATGAGCTGGGTGTTGGGTACTGCACACCCGTATAGTGAGCTGGGTGTTGGGTACTGCACACTCGTATAGTGAGCTGGGTGTTGGGTACTGCACACCCGTATAGTGAGCTGGGTGTTGGGGTACTGCACACCCGTACAGTGAGCTGGGTGTTGGGTACTGCACACCCTTGTAGTGAGCTGAGTGTTGTTTACTGCACACCCATATAGTGAGCTGGGTTGGGGTACTGCACACCAGTATAGTGATCTGAGTGTTGGTTACTGCACACACCCGTATAGTGAGCTGGGTGTTGGGTACTGCACACCCTTGTAGTGAGCTGAGTGTTGTTTACTGCACACCCATATTGTGAGTTGGGTTGGGGTACTGCACACCCGTATAGTGAGCTGAGTGTTGGGTACTGCACACACCCGTATAGTGAGCTGGGTTGGGGTGTGTCCTGGTCCTCCTCCTGTGTTCTCAGGGTTAAACTGTGAAGTAGGTTGGCACAAGAACTCGGGCTTCAGCACGTATCCACAGCGTCCGTTGGGCAGGAACCGACCCCGGTTCAGATCCATCTGCTCTCCTGGTGTCTGGAAGTTCAGGGCCACTGGGAATTACAGAGAAGGAAAACCAAACTATTGACAGAGGTCCTTCTGTTCTCCAGGAGATGTGAACTGAGCCGTCTCGCCCATTCGGGACTCACCCATCTGACAGCCCCCATTCCACATATCTTGGGGATTGTAGTTTGAAGACTGAAGTCTCTGTCCTGAAGGGTAAATCCGGCTCAGGTGGCTACAGTTAAATCTCACAAAGCGCTTTCCTATATGGCATGCACACACACACACACACACACACACACACACACACACACACAGAGAGAGAGAGAGACAGAGAAAGAGAGAGCGGGAAAATTATTATGATGCAAATACTCTTTCATTCTCTTGTATTCTTTCAAATATTTTTTTCAAATAGATTATTGTCAATAATAATAACAGTTAAACAACTTTCCTATCTGTCAACAGAATCAATGCCCTCTGTGAAGCTCAAATTTCTGTGAGAGGTGCATGTGACCCATGTGTCATTCAGTAAGTGTGTGCTGGAAGTGTGGCCCATGTGTCATACAGGAAGTGTGGCCCGTGTGTCATACAGGAAGTGTGGCCCGTGTGTCATACAGGAAGTGTGGCCCGTGTGTCATACAGGAAGTGTGGCCCATGTGTCATACAGGAAGTGTGGCCCGTGTGTCATACAGGAAGTGTGGCCCATGTGTCATACAGGAAGTGTGGCCCGTATGTCATACAGGAAGTGTGGCCCATGTGTCATACAGGAAATGTGGACCATGTGTCATACAGGAAGTGTGGACCATGTGTCATACAGGAAGTGTGGACCATGTGTCATTCATGAAGTGTGGCCCGTGTGTCATTCATGAAGTGTGGCCCGTGTGTCATACAGGAAGTGTGGACCATGTGTCATACAGGAAGTGTGGACCGTGTGTCATTCATGAAGTGTGGCCCGTGTGTCATTCATGAAGTGTGGCCCGTGTGTCATTCATGAAGTGTGGCCCGTGTGTCTTTCATGAAGTGTGGCCCGTGTGCAACAGACTGGTTCTCACCTGACTCTTTGATGTGCTTGAGTGCGTCACTCTCAGAGAAGGACGACATCTCACTGACGGGCGTCTTATTGGCTGCGTCGAAGCCTCGAAACGGCACACTGCAGCAGTACACCACTAGATCTGACAGCTCAGGACTCAGTTTACGAGAGGTGACTGTCTGACAATCACACACACACACACACACACACACACACACACACACACACACACACACACACACACAGAGTCATCTGGACCTGGCCAGTTTCTCAGAGTACTGCCAAAGCAGTAATTAATATACATTTTTAATTATTCTGGACCCACAGTAAGAATAAAGTAGGACTCACCTTCCCCGAATCCTTTTTGCTGAGGCTCTTGTTGCCACACCCTGTCTCTTCATCTGAGCTGGAGGAGAAGCTGGCTGTGCTGTTTGTGTATCCAAGCTGACCAGTCAGCTTCTTCCCCTTCACCAGGATCCGCCCCTTCAGATCCTGCAGACAGAAGGGTGTGGGAGTCAGTCAGTGGGACTCAGAGAGTCAGTAGGAGTCATAGAAAGTCAGTGGGAGTCATAGAGTGTCAGTGGGAGTCAGAGTCAGAGAGCCAGTGGGAGTCATTGAGTCAGTGGCAGTCAGAGAGAGTCAGTGGGAGTCAGAGAGACAGTGGGAGTCAAAGAGAGTCAGTGGGAGTCAGAGTCACAGAGCCAGTGGGAGTCAGAGAGTCAGTGGGAGTCAAAGAGAGTCAGTGGGAGTCAGAGTCACAGAGCCAGTGGGAGTCAGAGAGAGTCAGTGGGAGTCAGAGACAGTGGGAGTCAAAGAGAGTCAGTGGGAGTCAGAGTCAGAGAGCTAGTGGCAGTCAGAGAGAGTCAGTGGGATTCAGAGAGACAGTGAGAGTCAGTGAGTCAGAGATCACAAAAGAAGCCAAATCACTGTTATTGCTGAGAGAAGTGTTGTGGTGGAGAGCTGTGTGGCTGTAGAGGGTAGATGGTGAGGGTGTGTGTGAGGGTGTGACCTCAGGTGAAGGCAGCTGGGTGATCAGCTGGGCAGGGAGGGGCTGTGTGAGGAGGGAGGAGCCCAGGATGGAGCGCAGGTGCTGGGCCATAACCTCCTGCTGCTCCACTGAGCAGTGGTTCTCCAGAGACAGGATGAGAGGATATGGAGACACCTGCAAGAAAGCAAGATAGAGAGAGAGGGAGAGAAAGCGGAGAGATAAAAAAGAGTGGAACAGAGAAATACAGAGAGTTGTTCTCAGTTTCAACTCAATTTTATTGCTTTTAATGTTAATTCTGTTACTCACTTTGGCAATGGTAGTTTATTACAATTCATGCCAATAAAGCAATTTGAAAGGTAGAGAGAGATGGAGAGAGAGAGAGAGAAATGGAGAAAGTGATGTAAAGTGGGAGAGAGGGAGAGAAATAATGAAGACAAATTGAGAAAGTCTCTCTAATCTCACTTTTTTTGAGTTACTTGAGTTTAATGTAAGTTTTTAATATTTCTTTTTCCCAAGTAATGTCATGTAATGGAGTGTCAGGCATGTCGACACCTTGAAGGCGTACTGAGCAATGGTTTCGATGACCTCCTTAAATGGCACTTTGGAGGTGAGGGTGCGTCCATGGTAGATTACAGGATCTCCTCTGTCACCATCCCAGCAATCCAGCTCTACACAGCGACAGCCCTGATTCAGAGCTCTGAACACACACACACACACACACACACACACACACACACACACACACACACACACACACACACACACACACACACACACCTGTCAAACTGAGTACCACATTTCCAGATGAACCCAGTGTGGTGTGAATGTGTGTGTATGTGTGTATGGGTGTGTATCAAACAATCAATCAATCAAAGTTTATTTGTATAGCGCTTTTCACAACACGTGTGTGTGTGTGTGTGTGTGTGTGTGTGTGTGTGTGTGTGTGTGTGTGTGTGCGTGCCAGTGGTGTACCTGATATAAGGCTCTGTGCTGCTCTCACTGGTGACCTGGTCTTTAGTGAGATACGTGTTGTGGGAGGAGGAGATGTAATAGTGGGCCAGTGGCCGGCTCATGTCCTGGTGCACGGTCGTGTGAAGGGGGTTGAACACGTCGTTCTCTTGGGACAGCATGTACATGGTGAACCCATTCTGAGTCATGAACAGGTTCTTCTGGGCTGGGGAGAGCAGAAGTGTGAGCGACAGCAGGAACACAAACACTCTTCAGCTGAGGACATGCAGTCCTGCTAGAGCTCCCGGCTCTACAGAAGAGTTCTGTCTCCTCCTGCTAGTGATGTCCACTCCTGGATATGAGAGAAGTGGTCATTGTAAGTGTAATGAGCATAATGAGTGCATTGGATTATAGGTACGTGTAGGATTATGTGAACATTTTGGACTATGGGTACATGTTGAACTATGTGAATGTGTTGGGACTATGGGTACATGTTTCAAATGATGGATGCAGGTGTTCCAATCAATTTCATGGCCACAGGTATATTAAACCAAGCAGCTAGGCATGCAGACTGCTTCTACAAACATTTGTGAGTCATTTGGGTCGCTCTCAAGAGCTCAGTGCATTCCAGTGTAGTACAGTCATAAGATGACACCTGTGCAAGTCCAGTTGTGAGATTTCACTGATACTAAATATTCCAGTCAACTGTCTGTGGAATTATAGTAAAGTGGAAGGGATTAATATGGGAGGGATTAGGAAGAGCAACTCAGCCATGAAGTGTCAGGCTGCATATAACCACAGAGCTGCATCAGCAGACGCACACTTCCAAACTTCATGTGGCCTTCAGACTAGCTCAAGGACAGTGTAGAGAGCTTCATGGAATTGGTGGAGACATGTTGTGTGACCAATCACACTTCTTTATATTTAACTTTTTTACATTTTACATTTAGGGCATTTAGCAGACACATTAGGGGCCTGTGGTACACACATGGCCTAGGTCCTGGGACTCGACCCCACGACCCTCCAGTTAAATTACTGGTTCCCTAAACACCAGACCATAACTGCCTGTCTGACTGCATTGTACCAAGTGTAAAGATTGGGAGATTATGGTGTGCAGTTGTTTTTCAGGAGTTGGGCTCAGCTAACAGTGAGTGTCACGTTATAGTAGAGGTGTCTTCAACTAAGGATTTACATAGTTGAATCTGATTTGTCAAATTTTCCCTTTAGTTGACTAATAGTCAAATCAGGGTTTTTTTTTCCTAGAGAGCCTTAAATGGGATCCTGTTCTCATTCAAGACTTTTTTCCACTTCAAAGGAAAAACCTAAAACACTCAGATGGTAAGTTGGCTTTATTCAGCTTTTATTTATTCATTTATTTATTTATTTTTTAATGAAACGTTAGAGAACATTAAAAAAAGTCGCAGTCAGTGCGCACTGCGCATGTCACGTTGAGGTCCCCGACCCCTCCTTCTGGGTGTGTTTACGTCGTCTGCGTCTACTTGTCTGCGTCTGTGGATCTCCGTGGGTGCGGTTATGTCTTGTGATTATTCGTCTCACCTGTGGCTTGTCTCGTCATCACGTGGGGTTTATGTGGTTTGTCTATTTAATGTGCGTTCGCGCAGTGTCCTGTGCTCGTCGTTGTCTGAGTCATTAATGTTTTCATGTTTTACGTGCGCTGTCTGCGCTATATTATTGATAAAATAAAAGTGACGTTCGTTCCGTAAGGGATTTCTGTCTCATCCTTCGCCGCGCCCCGGACGTCACAGAACGATGAGCCAAGAGAGACACTATGCCAGGTTATGCCACCCGGCCAAAGAAAGGCAAATGACCCAGCAAGCGGCACCATCATGCTTCTTCCTCCTCCCAGCACCGCAAGGCCACCGTCGACCCTGAGCTGATGGAGAAGGACCCGATGTGTGCGTACATGCTGAGTACGGCTCGGAAGACCTCCATCCCCGAGTTGGTGGACCAACTCTGCGAGGGAGCGGGAAGAATATGGAGAGAGCGACACCCCTCTCCTTCCCGCAACCTCTCGCCTCTGAGGGTGGGTGCCTGCGTGGTCTGAGTCATTCATGTTTTCATGTTTTACGTGCGCTGTCTGCGCTATATTATTGTTAAAATAAAAGTGACGTTCGTTCTAATAGGGATTTCTGTCTTGTCCTTTGCTGCGCCCTGGACGTCACAGCGCATATCGAACTTTGTCAGACAGGCACTGTGCAAAATGTCAAATTTTAAAAAAATCAAATATGCCTGCCTGAAAATATAAAAACAATTTGCCACACAACAGCAAAAAAATTATAAATAAAGGTTCAAGTAACAGGGTTAAAAAGCAAACAACAACAAAAAATGTTTATAGGCCTACTTGCCAAGACGCACCGCGACGAGACGAGACCACACGACCAAAATGACAAATGGCTAAACTGTTCTTTTTTTCGCATGTTCAGCTTCGCTCATTTGGATTGTGCAACTGCAGGGTGTGATTTATTGTATAGTAAGGAAGAAGCCTATTGTTAATGCGCACACATCATTTAAAAAATTTATTAACAGAAATTAGGATGATTTTATTTGACAAAAGGCTATATATAACGAAAACAAAGACATTTCATGTAAGAAATAATGCTTAGCAGCATCCTTGGGCACCCCCATGCAGTTAGAATGGTACATTCGACTATGACATCCATAGTCGACTAGGGGGTATAGTCGACTATAGTCAAATCAGCGACTATTGCAGGTCACCCCTACGTTATAGTACTTGTCTTTTCTGCATACATGTGTGCGTACATGTATGCGTGTGTGCACATACGTATGTAGGTGTGCATATGTGTGCATGCCTGTGTACGTGCATACATGAGTATGCGTGTGTGTGTGTGCATGTGTGTGTGCGCGTGTGTGTGTGTGTTCGTGTGCATGTGCGTGTTTGTGTGTGTGTGTGTGTGTGCACCTACCCCAGTCATTAAGCTCATAGGTGAGGATGAGTTTCTTGGCGTGGCTCAGGGATGCGTCCTCTCCCTGGTCCCCCAGGAAGTCACGCAGCTCCATGGTGGACAGCACGCAGCCATTCCCAGAGTAGTGGCGGAACACGGAGTCTAGCTCCGGCCGCCGCATAAGCTCCCGACAGAACTCCTCGATCTCCACGTGGTCCAGACGATTGTCACGTGACCGATCACACTTCTGTGAGACGGGGAGGTGAGAGGGAGATGCTGAGTAGAAACACAGGGTTATTTTAAAGAACTCACACACACACACACATTGTCCATTCAGGTCTATGTTCATCATATACAGCAGATGTTTGATCTCATTACATGCACATATACACACACACACAAATACAAGCAAACATACACATACAGGCGCACACATACACATGCAAACACTCTCACATACCCACACACACCTTAAAGAGGTTGTATGCGTATTGTTCATTCAGGTCTATATTGATCATGTGGAGCAGGTGTTTAATCTCATCGTAACTCATCTTCCCATCCTGGTTGAGATCCGCTCGTCTCAGATAGCCACGGATCCAGCTGACCACAGTTAAGGAGAACAGCACACCCTCCCGTTCTGCACACACACAGACACACACATACAGGCACACACACATTCACTCACACATGCAAACACTCATTAACACATACACACACAAACGCACACACATGGAATTAGATTAGGGAGAAGTTAGAGAGGGGATGAGTTAGAAAGGGGAGGAGTTGGAGAGGGGAGCAGTTAGTGTGGGAAGGAGTCAGAGTGGGGAGGAGTTACAGTGGGGATGAGTTACATTGGGGAGGAGTCAGAGTGGGGAGAAGTTAGAGTGGGGAGGAGTTACAGTGGGGAGGAGTCAGAGAGGGAAGGAGTCAGAGTGGGGAGGAGTCAAAGTGGGGAGGAGTTACAGTGGGGAGGAGTCAGAGTGAGGAAGAGTTACAGTGGGGAGGAGTCAGAGTGAGGAGGAATGCAGGTGAAGGATACTGGTCGAGTTTCTCCTTCTGGCTCATGTTGGCTATGCGGTCCTTGAGTGTGCGGATTCCCCTCACCCAGCACTGCGCCTCCTCCTGGGAGGAGCAACACAGGTCCAGACTCTTCCTGCCATCACGGAACACCAATGTGAAGCAATGCTCTTCAGGGACAGAGTGGACCAGCCTCCGGAGACACTCTGACTGGCAACCCACACGCACACACTCCACCTCCGTGACAGAGACTGGGGACAGGCAGAGAGAGAGGACAGTTAAAGCATGCTTGATCTTGAGAGAGAAAGAGGGAGCGTGTTTGTTGAGTGTAGGATTTGGTGAAAAAAGAGATGGGCAAGACTGCTTAAATCAATAACAAAACAACTCATGAGTGTGAAATGTCTGAAGCAAGTTTTTAACCTTGTAGGAGTGCACAGAAACTGTAAGGCTGAACAGGGACATGTCCCCTTCACACTGACATGTCCATGAGACAAAATACTGGCATTCCCTGGATCATACAATCACCTAAGTGTGATAAGGAGGAAAAGCTAGTCTCCAAGGAAATCGCCAACGAGCCCAACATCTCATCTTCAGGAGCATGAGGGGCAGTCATGGCCTGGTGGTTAGGGAACTAGTCTTGTGACCGGAGGGTCGTGGGTTCGATTCCCAGACCTGAGGCCATGACTGAGGTGCCCTTGAGCAAGGCACCTAACCCCAGCTGCTCCCCGGGCTAGGGCTGCCCACCGCTCTGGGCACGTGTGATCCACAGCCCCCTAGTTATCACTAGTGTATGTGTGTGTTTGTGTTAACTGCACAGATGGGTAAAAAGTGGAGGACAAATTTCGATTGCGGTGAAAAATCACAATTGACAGAATATGGCACATTTACATTTACATTTTTTACATTTATCTCATTATGTCAGTTTAAGCCCTTTCCCCCTCATAAGCGAACAGTACACACTGCCAACAGCTCCAACAGTGTAATCCCTTTCTGTAAATATTTCCTGTAAACCAAATAAGAACAGTGTAAATCCTTCCCCCTGTGGAATCGAACAATGTACACTCTTCCTGTGAACTAGGAATGAACAGTTTAAACTCTTTCTGTGAACTAGGAATGAACACTGTAAACTCTTCCTCTTGCTCAAACAAACCTGTAAACCGGCATAAAACTGTAACCCTCTTGCAACAAACTCAGATTCAACAACAGGATTCATTTAACCAAACTAGGCACACTAGACGCTGAATCCTTATTGGTGTTAAAGCAGCACCTGCAGCAGTCAAACTCTAGGAATGAAGCCTGTATGTGGAACGAAGAAAAACATTTACTGTCTCTCCAGTGAACAAAATCCAGTATGTGTATATATATATATATATATATATATATATATATATATATATATATATATATATATATATATATATATATATATATATATATATATCCACACACAGACTACTGAACTGATGCTGGAGATTACCAAACTAAACACAAGAGGACGTGGGAAAGGAGTGGATCATCAGTGCTGGGGACAGATTGAATTTCTTCAGCTGTGTTGGAAACCTCAGTGTTCTCACTGCTTATATCGTGCTGCCCTCCTACTGTTGACCAGTACTTCAGAGAGAATTCTTCAGAGCCTTTAATACTGAGTATGTTTGGGGAGGGGGCTCCATCTACAGTCTATAGTCTATAGTATACAGTCTATAGTCTATAGTATACAGTATTGTCTATAGTAAATAGTATATAGTCTATAGTCTATGGTAGTGTTGTTGCAAACCACAGAATTGTGTTCAAACTTTCAGTGATGGTTCTTCAGAAGTGTTGTCATTGCTTTAAAGAGTAAAGCATGGATCACAGAACCTTGAGGTCCTCCAGTTCTGAGGGTCATGGCGTCTGGCGTTGCTTTGCCCAGCCACACTGTGTCCTGTCTGTCAGGAAATGTGATCCACTGACAGATGGCATCTGGGTCAGACTGCAGCATGAGTTCTACCTGCAGATGTTCTGAAATAATCACCTGAAAGGCTGAACTGAAATCCACAAACAGAACTCCAGGTGGACAGGTGCCCAGATTCTTCAGATAGTGTGAAGTACAGGGCCAGGTGTACCACGTGGACAACACACCTGTTGGCTATGCATGCACGCTGCACAGGGACCAGGAGCACGTAAACCCACAACAAAGGATTCTCTGCTTTGCAGGAACTAATATGGTATGTGAAACCATGACCTGTGGGAAAATCAGTACTCGGAAATGTTTGCAAAACCAAATTTAACCTGGAGCCATAAATACTGGACAAATTACAGTAACAGAAGCAGTTCAATGAAAATGTTTTTAAAGCTGAGAACAACACTGAGGGTGTGTGTGTGTGTGTGTGTTTGCAGAGTTCACAGGTTCCTCATGGGCCAGAATAGACACCCACACTCTGCTGAATATTGCTTGATTTGACAGACATGTGCATGCACAGAGATGATTCCATGAATGTCCTTCTGACAAGTACGCATGCAATTCTGAATTCTGCATTTTGCAAAGGGGAGAAATGTGCGAAGCACCAGACACTATGAATACAGATGGTTAAAACAGGCATACTACTGTTTCAAAGCAACAGAGTGTGTGTGTGTGTGTGTGTGTGTGTGTGTGTGTGTGTTGTCACAAAAGAGTTGGCAGGTGATGCCTCCCAGTATGCCACTGTGAAGCTCTCTCGACACAGACCACATCTCCCAACATGCCTCTGTAAAGCCCTCCACATGTAGACCATATCTTCCAGCATGCCACTGTGAAGCCTGGTACCCACAAACTACATATCCCAGCATGCATTACAGCAGCAGCCCCTCTAAACTATTGCTGCTCACCCAATGCATGCCACATCTAGATGGCTGTTAATCATAGTCATGCTAAACTGTGTGTGTCATACTGAAATAATACATTAGTAGAGATGTTATAACAGGAATGTCTGGGAATATGTGTGCAGAACATCTGAATACAACTAAACCCTCAGTCATGTGCCCAGGCCCGTTGACAGTCTTGCTGGGGCCCGGGACAAGAAAGATTCATGTACCCCCCCCCCCCCCCCCCCCCCCCAGCGCGAGGGTTCGCGCGAAAATGACGTAATCGCAGTGGCTCCGCCCGTGCGCGAGGGCCTCGCGCGCTGTCGGTTCGCGAGGTCGTGCACCTCTCGAATTTTGTAACTTCGCGCGCGCCGCGCTTCAGCGCAATGAACAGTCATGTTTGTAGGGTTCATAAACCTTTATAAGGTGGAATTAAAGCACGTGTACGTCACTTTAAAGGTCCATTTCAATATTTTCCAGCACGTTAAACTTACTTAAGTTAAATATTTATACATATACTCGAAATGATTCGAAATAATTCGCTTTTTATCACATTATTTAATGGTTGTTTATTTTCAAAACGCCCAATCTTAACGTCTTCACGAGAACTGTTCAGTCAGACAGCTATTTGTTGTGAAACGAAGTAGTTACAATTTCAAGCATTTTCAAGTACTTTACCCTAAGTTCCAGCACTTTTCAAACCTGGAACACAATGCAACTTTAAAATTCGTCAGGTAAATGTTTTTCCTTTCTTTTCTGCGCTCCAGATTTCTGTATTTACTTTAACTACCCACCACTGTATTTCCCGCTGTTGGGCGGATACCGGCCGGCTACAGTCGGTGCTGGATCAAACCATTTTCCAGTGGGAGGCGGGGGTGTATGCACTTAATGGAAAATATGCAGATAGATAAAAAACATATATATTTGAGCCATCGAGCTTATTATGAGTACATAATTTTATATTAATGAAAGATTTCAAGATTGTTTAAAAATTATAGACTTTAAATAAAAAATAAATTGCTGGGCTCTTTGATGGGCCCCCCTGGCCCTAGGGCCCGGGACAACAGACCCGGTTGTCCCCCCCTGTCGACGGGGCTGCATGTGCCTATGCATGAAGATTAGAGACATACAACACTGCACCTTCATTGTAAACACACACACACACACATATATGCATACACATACACATATATACACATACAGACACATACATATACACACACAAACAACCCCCCTCCACATACACACACAAACACTCCCAAGGGAGACTGTAATTCTGCCTCAGCTTGAAAAGCAGAATAGGAGAGCAGCTGCTACAAACAGCATTCCTCAACCCAAAGAGATAGACAGAGATGGAAACAGATTGGGAGGGAGACAGACAGAGAGGGAGACAGGCAAAGAGGGAGACAGACAGACAGACAGCGAGGGAGACATATAGAGAGAGACGCACAGAGAAGAGCTCAGAGAGAGAGAGAGAGAGTCAGATAGAGAGAAACAGAGCCAGTGAGAGAGAGAATTAGAACAACAGTCAAGAAAAACTACGGTAGACAGAATGAAGGTAGAGAGAATGAGAGAATGGAAGTTTCCTAACCACTCCAGACCTGAAGAGAGCAACTTGTGTTGACAATGTCCTGTATGCAAGGTGCAAACAGCAGTGATTGAACTAGAATATTTATAAGAACAGCTGTGACAACATTTCAGGGGTCACTGACAACAATCAGGTGCCCTAGAATTTTAGGGCCATAACTAAACTGAACTTGCTAACAGCTTGACTAGTAACATTGCATCATGGCCTATACAACAACCAGTGAATAATGAGTCCTATAACAAATCCTAGTTCCTTTAACGAGTCCTAGTTTTGTAACGAGTCCTAGTTCTGTAAAATGAGTCATAGATTTGTAAGGAGTCCTAGTTCTGTAAAATGAGTCATAGATTTGTAAGGAGTCCTAGTTCTGTAAAATGAGTCATAGATTTGTAAGGAGTCCTAGTTTTATAATTAGTCCTACTTCTGTAAAGATTGTTCATGTCTTGCCCTTTCTCTTTTCTTCTGATTATCACTTGTTTTAGGTGTTTTTATGTTGTTTGCCAAAAATGTAAATCCAATTTATGACCCTTATTCCAAACATTCACTGTAGAACTAAATGAATTGAAATGGACTGAAACTAGAAAGAGAGAAAGAATAAGAGAGACAGATAGATATAAGGTTGGATCCCTTCAGAAATACACACTCGGGGTAATATCACTTCCAAGGGTGCTGGTGAATACATGTGCACACACCACACAAATCTGAGTGGGCAGGACCGTCCTCTGCCAAACCAACATCTGGTATACTTATGCTGTCTCAGGAAATCAACACTGTACGTCACCCAAAGAGCATTTAAGACATGGTGTTACCACTGCTGACGGACGTCAGCTCACAGGGATTCCCGACAGGATATATAAATGCAAAGTATTAAAATTAGCAAAGGGCTGAGAGATCATGTGAAGTCGTTCTGTCCCACAGAGCAGCTCTTGGTCATTTTAGACTGCATGCTCATTAAGCGGTGTGTGTGACATGTTCGTTGAGTGGTGTGTGTGTGTGTGTATGTGTATATGTGTGTGCGTGAGAGAGAACAAAGGTTAATATTATAGATTCTGATCTATAATATTAACCTTTTACATTCCTCTCAAATTAAAAAGGGGAACTTGACATAATGTGTGTATATGAGATCTGATAACCACAGGGTCAGCATGTGGCCATCAGACAGACAGAAACAGCCATGGAGGGAATGTGTTTCTGCAGTGCCATCGTTGTTCACATCGCTGCTCCATAGCAGTCGTCCAAACGGTCAGCTGGTCTCTGAATGTCCTCTGTCCCCTGATGGGGGTCTGATCTGTGCTACTAAGCTCTTATGTAGCCCAAAAGACACAGTTCTTTCTCCTGCAGTTCAAGTTCTCCTGAGCTCAGATCAGAATTTCAGCTTCTGTAGCAGAGTGTAATAGTGACAATCTGTAGCAGCTGTAGAAAACTACATTTCCCACAATTCCTATATCCAATACATTCAACATTCTGATTGAGAGTTATCCATAGCTGGAAAGGACAAGATGAACAGCAGATATGGTGTTTGGCCTGGAGCAGCAGATGTGATTCATTCATCTGAAGTGTAGGCTTACAGAGGTCACTCAAGGTCAGGAGCGTTTTTTCAAAGGTCCACTCTCTACAAGTCATCAAGTCAAAGGGAAGAGAAAGCGGGCGATGCCTTTCACAGCGGTAAAGAACGCGGATGCTTTTTTCAGGATTGTGTTAGCAGTGACACCATCATTGTTTACATACAGCAGAGCCGGGCATGGTGGGGGCGGGGCCGTAGTGGGGGCAGGGTCATGGTGGGGGCGGTCCCAGGAATGAGAGCTAGGCCTGGGAAACACAAACGCTGCCCAAGGCCTCTGCTCGTCACATGACTCTGCTCATCACATGACTGCTCATCACATGACCCTCAAGCACCTGGTTTTGGTATCCATCTGATGATTGCCTGGGATGTTCGTATTGCTCTGTACATGTCTACTTCATAAATGTTTATTCTTCAACTTTGATATCCTTCAAACAACTTTCTGCTGTCATCAGAAAGCTATGTAATATTATATAGCTAGGTTAGGTGACAGTTTATAATAAAATATAATAGTATTCTATATTATAATAATATATAGAAATTATTTTATTCCAGCAATTGTAAAGTATAAGTTCTGTTATCTTAACCTAGAGGGTCTAAATTATTATTAGCACTAAATGTTTAGCAAATATAAATAATGATTATCATTAAAGGTTTATCACATGTATAGTATGTTTGCACAGTACTGCGGTGAACATCAGTCCTTATTCCTGACACAACACCCAAACACCACCCAAACACCACACTACACTTGAACTTGAACACTACTTGAACACTACACACAGATGTTTCCCTCCCTTTAACCAGAACCACAGCAGACTGTCAAAACTGACGAGGTGACAGTTACATTAGTATTATTTATGGACAAATGACAACATGGAATTACTATCTCAGAAAAATTTGCTGAAGTTGCAAAAAGTTAATTTATTGATTATTTGGTTTCCAGGGGCAAATATTGAAATTCTTCCATTGCAACTCTCCACACTAATCAGGTGAACTCAAGGTGACCCAAACTCACAGCTAAATGTTAAATATCTAACCTAAGCTTTCCTTTGTCCTCCAAGGAGACCTGGCATTTAGCCATAAACAAAACTGATAAACAGCAACAAAGTAAGAGTGGGTGTGGCCTGTAGCTGTTTATGAACAGCTGTTTATTTTTATGAATGCTCCTTTGGATTGGGTTTGGTTCTTGTTTAGGAAAAGTCAGAATATTTTGGCTTCCTTATGATGTAACTTATAAATGCAAACAAAGGAACAAAGGAATGCTGTTCTCCACCCTGTCCCACTCCTCCAGTGTGTGTGTGTGTGTGTGTGTGTGTGCGTGTGTGTGTGTGTGTGTGTGTGCTTAATCTCACAGGTTTGGCGGCTCCTGGCTTTGCGGGAGGCCTTGCTGGACTCACACCACACGGTGACACAGTCGTCCAGCAGGCGGAAGGCCCGGTGTTTCTGCCAGCGTCTGGAACGCACCTTCACCATACTCGTCCCCTGCAACATCTCACACACGTCCTCATCGTCCAGCAAGCCTGCAGACAGCACACACACACACACACACACACACACACACAGAAAGCTTCAGATACTGTTCAAATACATGTGTTAAATCTTGCACATCGTCCATGAATATTTCTAAATGTTTCATGCTGCCTCTTCTCTGATTCTGGACACAGAAATGCTGAAGGGCCCATGGCTCTGGAGCAGATGAAGAAGCAAACGCATCTGTGAGATCTCAAAGATCTACACAGCTCCTTACAGAACTCAACCTGCTTAGTATAAAGGTGTGAGGAGTCCTTTAGAGAATAG
>NC_135212.1:39113420-39133420 GCF_052324685.1 Brachyhypopomus gauderio | reverse complement strand
GTGTGTGTGTGTGTGTGTGTGTGTGTGTGTGTGCATATGTGTGTGTGCTAGTATTTTTGCTGTTGCATTAGAAATAAACTTTGGATAAACTTCTAAGAGAGAAGAAATGTGTGATTTAATGAAGAGGTTTCAGCTAAAGAGTTGAGAGTAGGACAGCTATGTAGTCAAATGTGACTCTGAATCTGCACCTCTCTGTGATCCTGCACCTCATAGTGAATCTGCAGGATGCTTTAAGGACTTAAGGACTTTAAGACAGCACTTTAAACCTGCTGGGGACTGGGACTTAGGGCTGTCGCGATAACCGCAGTATAGCAATACCGCGCTATTGACGAGAAAATCGCAACGTACGGGAATTAACCGCAACAACCGCAATATTTGTGTTTTTTCCCATGCGAGGGGAAAGTGCCTGTGCAAGAGTTAAAGTCATTTTCCCATCAACCCCCTGTTATCATCCGGTGCGGCTGATCAACAATCCGTCTCCTTTTTTCAAAGATGGAAACTACGGCAGATGCTCTGGTCAAAAAACAAAACGCGACTTTGCCGGTTTGAGAGCATTTCGGGTTCAAGTCAAATCCACGCAGATCCACTCGCCTGGTGGCGCGTCAATGAGGCTAGATTTCCTCTGCTCTGCAAACTTGCCCGCAAGTACATGTGCATTTGTGCAACAAGCACACCATCAGAGCGAGTTTTTAGTACTGCCGGGAATATTGTTAGCCCTTTCCGCTCCTCACTGAAACCACATAAGGTGAATATGTTGGTTTTCTTAGCGCGCAACAGGGACGTGACAACTCAGGTTTAAGCTGAGATGTTATTCTTCTGGTTAAGGAAAGATTTCGTTTTATTGATTTATTTATTAAAATCTCTTTTTGTGTTTAAAATCTCGTTTAAAATATTTACCCTACACTTTTAAGAAAGCGAAAGAGCATGGGTTCTTACTGCATCTCATTTGACTTCTGTGTTCTCTATTTGACAATAAACACATATTTAACTGCTCTTAAAACTGTGTCTTCTTCTTTAAAAACAATAAGAACCCCTTTACAATAAAAACAATAAAACAATTATATAGCTCTAAAATTAAGATTTTAGACGACAAATGACGCATATCGCGTCATACCGCATATCGCGGTGTTGAGCCACCATAAATAACCGCAGGGGAAATTCTTTCACCGCGACAGCCCTACTGGGACTGGGCCCAGAGAAGGCCCAGGCACAGAGAGTATCCAGTCCGCTGACAGTTCCCTGACATCTAGACTCTAGACTTTTGTGTGTTTGTGTGGGTGTTTACAAGGTCCTGCCTAACGGGCTTTGTCTGTTTGCCACAGCAAGACATCTTGGCTGACTAGCAACAGTGCAAAATAATGAAAGAATGCCAGGGGGTAGGAGAGAGAGAGAGAGAGAGGACAGAGAGAGAGAGGGAAAGAGGGGGTAGGAGAGAGAGGGGCAGAGAGACACAGAGAGAGATAGAGAGACAGGGAAAGAGGGGGTGGGAGGGGGAGAGAGAGAGAGATAGAGAGAGAGAAAGAGAGAAAGAGTGAGAGGGGGAAGAAGGGGTTGGGAGAGAGGGAAGGGGGCAACTTCCCAGGGGTTGCATATATTGCCATGACAACACTGCATCACACCACTGAGAAAATACTCTTATATATCCATGAAAGCCACTTAAGACCTTTCACACCCGAACAATTTACAGCACATCAACAGGGACTTAAAACAGAAGCCTTCTCCCAAATGCCCAAATTTAGTTTCTGTTTGAATATCAGGGACAGTGCACCATTACTGGGGTTTAGTGTTCGGGAAAAAAGACCACCATGTAGAAGAGAGAGAGAAAGGGTTTTTCAGATCTACATGTAACACGGTTAAAAACAACAAGGTAACCGGAATGTTCTCCAGCAAACTCCGACTGATTCATGCTTGAAAAAACACTTCACAAAATAAAAGGAAGATGCATAAATACATTCATTCATTCAAATTCATTCATTCATATTCATTCATTCAAATATATCACACACAATATGCCACTCTGAGCACAGGACACTACGATAAGCATTAACAGTAAGCATGACACCTTCCAGAGAAAAACACTGCATGCACTTTAAATGACAAATACCCCCAGAACTGGCAGAAGTCCAACACACGAGTGCCTGGGGTGTCTCATCACTGTGGTAGCACCTGCTGAAAAGCCTACAGCACTCCACAGACCAGCCATGGAAGAAACAAGATCACACGCAAATACACACTCGCAAACAAACACCTGCAAACACACACCCGTAAACGCACACCTGCAAACACACACCTGTAAACACACACCAGCAAACACACAGCTGTAAAAAACACCCTCAAACAAACACTCATAAACAAACACCCGCAAACAAACACCTGCAAACACACACCCATACACACACACACACCTGCAAACTCACAGCTGTAAAAAACACTCTCAGTCAAACACTCATAAACAAACACCCGCAAACAAACACTGAGACCATTGTGAAGCTCATTTAAAACAGGTGATTGTGATTAGTTGCACAGGTGATGGTGATTAGGTGCCCAGGTGATCAGAATTCTGGTGATTCGTAACAGGAGACACTATGGGTGTGTGTGCGCAAGTGTGTGTCAGTGGGCACATCCCTCTGGGTGTGTGTGCGAGTGTGTGTCAATGGGCACATCCCTCTGGGTGTGTGTGCGAGTGTATGTCAGTGGGTACATTCCTCTGGGTGTGTGTGCGAGTGTGTGTCAGTGGGCACATTCTTCTGAGTGTGTGTGCGAGTGTGTGTCAGTGGGTACATTCCTCTGAGTGTGTGTGCGAGTGTGTTTCAGTGGGTACATTCCTCTGAGTGTGTGTGCGAGTGTGTTTCAGTGGGTACATTCCTCTGAGTGTGTGTGCGAGTGTGTTTCAGTGGGTACATTCCTCTGGGTGTGTGTGCGAGTGTATGTCAGTGGGTACATTCCTCTGAGTGTGTGTGCGAGTGTGTTTCAGTGGGTACATTCCTCTGAGTGTGTGTGCGAGTGTGTTTCAGTGGGTACATTCCTCTGAGTGTGTGTGCGAGTGTGTTTCAGTGGGTACATTCCTCTGAGTGTGTGTGCGAGTGTGTTTCAGTGGGTACATTCCTCTGAGTGTGTGTGCGAGTGTATGTCAGTGGGTACATTCCTCTGAGTGTGTGTGCGAGCGTGTTTCAGTGGGTACATTCCTCTGAGTGTGTGTGCGAGTGTATTTCAGTGGGTACATTCCTCTGAGTGTGTGTGCGAGTGTGTTTCAGTGGGTACATTCCTCTGAGTGTGTGTGCGAGTGTGTGTCAGTGGGTACATTCCTCTGGGTGTGTGTGCGAGTGTATGTCAGTGGGTACATTCCTTTTTGAGTGTGTGTGCGAGTGTGTGTCAGTGGGTACATTCCTTTGAGTGTGTGTGCGAGTGTGTTTCAGTGGGTACATTCCTCTGAGTGTGTGTGCGAGTGTGTTTCAGTGGGTACATTCCTCTGAGTGTGTGTGCGAGTGTATGTCAGTGGGTACATTCCTTTTTGAGTGTGTGTGCGAGTGTGTGTCAGTGGGTACATTCCTTTGAGTGTGTGTGCGAGTGTGTTTCAGTGGGTACATTCCTCTGAGTGTGTGTGCGAGTGTGTTTCAGTGGGTACATTCCTCTGAGTGTGTGTGCGAGTGTGTTTCAGTGGGTACATTCCTCTGAGTGTGTGTGCGAGTGTGTTTCAGTGGGTACATTCCTCTGAGTGTGTGTGCGAGTGTGTTTCAGTGGGTACATTCCTCTGGCTGGCTGCCCAATGGCCTGTGATACTATAGGTTCTACTTTAAAGCATTGCACTTACAAAACCTAAATATCCTTCAGTGGCCAATAGTTATTTTTAATGATTTAAATGATTTTAAATAATTCTTTTAAATGATCATGACAAATATGTCATGACATAACCCTTTACCACATGCAGGAAGCTTTGGCTTGCCAGCAGTCACGTTGTCACAGCATTACTGCAGGCCAAAACAGTCTGAGGGTCTGAACACCCACAGCTGTGTGTTCAAGCCCCAGCAATGCAGGGTGTGGATTCTGGTGTCTGAGGGAGAGATATTCTCTCGCCTTACTGTTTGTTCTCTCTCCTTCTCCCGTGGTGCACCCTATGCCAAGCGTGTACGGTGCCCCAGTTATTCAGCATCCAATAAAATATTTAAAGGAGCTCGCCTGTGGGTTCTAGTCCTACAATCGGATCTGCACACCACATAATTTCCACATACAATAGACTAATTTCTTCATGCTTAGATTGTTCTGCACTAAAGCAAGAACAGCAGTGGCATGGACACTGTGAGTCCCATAGACTTTGTGAGTCCCATACACACTGTCAGTCCCATAGACACTGTGAGTCCCATAGACACTGTGGGTCTCATAGACAGTGTGTCCCATAGACACTTTGGGTTCCATAGACACTGTGGGTCCCATGGCCAGATAGCAGTTTATGCTTCCAACCCTTCTGTCTGTTATTAGCCTTCAAAATTAAATCAGCCTATTTCTACAACAACAGTGTTAATTTCGTTGACGAATAATTTTCGTCATAGTTTTCGTCAACGAACCTTTTTTTCATGACGAAAACGAGACGATAACTAAATTAAAACTATACGAAGGGATAAAAACGATGACGAAATTAAAGGACATTTTCGTCAACGAATAAAACGAGACGAAAATATTGGCCAGCGACGACATTCAATCAGACCTGATTTAGTTTTGTGAAAGGTAGGGATAAGTTAAGAAGAGATCCAACCGTAACTACTTTAGCGTACACGGAAAGGCGGGACAAACCGGGTAACCATCCAATCAGAACTAACGTCTTCACATCGCGCAGAACCCGTTAGAACAAAACCAGCCCGTGAACTGTGGTCACTCATGAAATTAAACTCGAAGTTAACTCGACAATGTCAGCAGGGAGAAAGATGAGCGGCGATATATGGACACATTTCTCCTTTGACTTTGAGAAAAACAAGATGCTGTGTAAACCATGAGGAATTATGATGTCGGGACAAATACGACAAATGAAACGACATCTGCGGGCTATGGCATTGTTTTACGGCGCCCAGTTTTATATAGAATGTAATATGCATTGTTCATAAACTCCATATGTTTTCAGGTAGAGCGGACCTACTGGTCATCAATGTTTTGTTATTGTTATGCTCAATAACTATAAGTTCAGGTCAATAGAGTTGTTTGGAAATTTGTTTTTGTATATATTGCACATACAAAAAATAATATTCTGTAACTGGTTAATAAATGTTTCATTTTGTGCAAGTGTATATAATGACTACTACACCATTTATATTTTAGTCAACTAAATTATTTTGATATTATTCGACTAAATTCTAATGATAATTAGTCGACTAAAACTAGACTAAGACTAAAAACAAATCAATGACTAAATTATGACTAAAACTAAATTACATTTTAGTCAAAAGACTAAGACTAAAACTAAATCAAAAATTGCTGTCAAAATTAACACTGTACAACAAGGACCTTTCAAAATGAAGGTAGAAATGCGGAATCCATCAATCCATCAAACAGTCACTAAACTCACTAGGAACCAGACACCAGTACAGTATCTAAATTAGGAATCAGATATCAGCATAGATATCAGCACAGTATTAGCACAGTATCTCTTGAGGAACCAGAAACCAATATAGTATCTAAACTAGGAACCAGACACCACTAAAATACCTAAACTATGAACCAGATGCACCAGTAAAGTACCTAAATTACAAATCAGACACCAGTACAGTACCTAAACGAGGAACCAGACACCAGTACAGTATCTAAATTATAAATCAGATACCAGTACAATACATAAACGAGGACCCAGACACCAGTACAGTATCTAAATTACAAATCAGATACCAGTACAATACCTAAACCAGGAACCAGATGCCAATACAGTACCTACACCAGAAATCACATACAAGTACAGTACCTAAACTAGGAACCTCACTGAAGCTGCAGTGTTCCAATGTAACTTAGAATTATTGCTAAGCAAACTGAATCAAACTGAATCTGTGATTAGGAAGTTCACCACCGTTAGCTAGTAAGGCATTAGTTAGCAAGGCATTAGCTAGCATGGCGTCAGCGTGAAGAAAATGCCTGCAGATTAAACCCACGAGCTAAACTTAACATCAGCAACAAAGCTGTGGTGTTGCAGCCAAGAAGATCTTGGCAGGTACTCCAAGAGGCCAAGGAGAGGACTTAACACTTCTCCTAGCAACCGGCTTCAATGGAGACTCTAGCCCAACCCACACCAGTGTAGCCCATTTAAATGTAAAAAAGAGTTCGACAGCACCCAGTGGTTGTAGAACATCAACCTCAGTGAAATGGTGGCGTTCCAAATGCTCAAGCATCTGTGTCATCCAGATTTAGGAGGCTGTCCTCTGGGCACTGATTACGTACGGCAGATGTGTGAGCAGTCTTTGTTTTGACTAGCTTCATCTGTCACTGCATCCACAATGCTATGGCACACCGACATTATAATCAACAACTGACGGAGTAATCTTGACATTTGCCCACGTTACAGTGAGGAAGCTACTCCAATCACAGCAGAAGAAAGAGAAGGTGGAGCACGAGAAGTCAGCAGGGGGCCACCGGCCTCAGGAAGCACAGACTAAAGAGGAAACAGCTAATACAAGTAAGCAGGATGAGAGGGTAACAGATAGGGAGGGGCTAAAAGATGTGGGAGGAGAGAATGAGAGAGAGAGAGAGGGGCTGATAGATGTGAGAGGAATGAGAGAGGGAGGGGCTGAAAATGAGGGAGGAGAGAATGAGAGAGGGAGTGGCTGAAAAAAGGAGAGGATAATTAGAGTTGAAAAAGAGATGGAAAAGAGGAGTGCGTAGGTGTGGATGTCATACATGGGTGAGCAAATGCACACACATGCACACACACACATACATACACACACACATGCACACACACACAAATGCACACACACACACACACACACACACACACACACACACAAATACACACGCACATACAAGCCCAACCAACATTTAAACAAAAGTTTCTAAACCAAAGTCTCATGTAGGCTTTAATCAGTCACCTAACCCAGGGTAAATGATGCAGTAGTCTATTATCACCTCTGCTGTGAAGAACACGCACAGCCCACAACGTTCAGGCTATGATCACCATTGCCGGGATAATAATAGCCTCAGTCCTGTTTTCGAGGTGATGTGTGATACCTTATGACTGAACTGAGATGAGCTGATCTCATGGTGTGTTTATTCATTACAGTGTTAGTGCTGGATAAATGTGCTGCTTTTGTTTTTGTGAGCACTACCAACTTCACATTCAGCATCCAGGGAACAGAATGCACAAGGTCCGATTAATAAGAGAAATATTATCATAAGCACCAATCGTGACACAGTGACACACTGCTCCCACTCCCCAGGTGAACATTGTTCAACTATGAATTCTCCAGATGGACTCACCAAACCCTGAGACTTTGAGCCATTGCATGCACACTCATGCATAGTACTACTTCTGTTAAAGGGCTTTAAAAACATGCTTCCTAACTACCAGCGTAGAGTTCCGAACAGCAGGGGTGGACATACCTGGATTGGGCCGGACTGGTTTGCTATATATAAATACTCAAGGGGGAAACGCTGCACATACGTAAAACATTTCTTTGCAGACATCAAATTTGCCATCAATACTGATCACACGCACCAATGACGTACATTACCGTTAACCGGCAGTTCCGGGTCACCACATTCAATATTTCAGACTGCAGTGCGCTCTGTGACAGCTGTTCTAGCTGTAGAAAATGATTTGGCCATTGTATTTTTTGACTTAAAGTCATTACGATTCAGCGTCTTTGCACGCACTAAAGATTAATGCGCCCAGTCCTACAAGACAGTCACTATATTTGCTTGCATGCCTTGGAATAACCCTAGACCTGCACCAGAGCCTGTGTTAGATTCGTAGAACGCTTGGCAACAGTTTCCAGTAAACGCATGTCTTTTAGGATAGGATTAGGGTAATGTCAATTAAATCTGCAGCACACAAGCAGTTAGGTTAATAAGACATTGGTATGGTTAACTGGACGTGATCGCTGTTATAATGTTCGTTTTGGTCCCGCTCAGCCTGAGAACTTTTTCATGCTAATCAGATTACGGAAATTCTCCACAAACAAACAAACAATACAAACGCGCGAGTAACACTTTTTCACTTTTCACGTCACTTTAATAACATTTAAGTTGTCCTACAAGTTTTAGGATAACGCTTATAGTGGCTCAACTCAACGCAACACTGACTTCTCGTTTGCAAAGACGGTTTAGAGCACATCTAGTAAATACTCCACAAGTTTATGGTTTTTATATGTTGTACATTTAATTATTTTGATTAAACGAACTTAAGATCTGTTAAGTTTACGTTAAGTAAAGCTGTTATAAACCTTTCGCAGTGTTATTTAGATACTTATTCTGTACATTACATACTAGTTTACTTCTTGCACAACCAGACGTCGTTACGCTTGGCTACACACTGCACCTTATAAGAACCATCAGAGCCATATTTGCCGCTTGTTCGGTCCGGACCGGTTCGCGTCCTCTCACCCAGTCTCCGCAGAGGGTCCACGGGCTTGGCCCCGGCAGTCTCGCGCTCGCTCTGCGAGACGGACACTTTCTTTATTCTTCCCAACATGGCACGAGCTCCCGTCGTTCCACGGTTCCCAATTGGATGTTTTCCTTAAGATACGTCCGTCTGGTTTGAAGAAAACGCCTTTGAGAAATGAAGAGCAGTCGACTAGAAGTGACCTGTTATAAGAGCGTTTAAGACACATGAATCACAGCGCTGCGTTGCTGTAAGAGGCATGACGCGGACGCCGTAAGAGTGAAGTACACTTGGACGGATGTTGGACGGAGTTTCTAAAAGCGCAGCGTAACTCGACTCCAACGGTAAGGCGCTAACGCCCCCTGCATAATGGAAATCACAGCCGCTCGCTACGCGGCCGCTTTGTGCGTATGCACATTTAACGCTCTTATCAAACTTTTTGTTATCACTATTATGCGGCGTCATTAATATTACTACATTTAAGACTAAACAAACGTAGGAAATGCATGCACATGTAAGCTATACTGTAGGTATTACAGTAGTACTGAATTTATTACCTTCACCCCTTCAAAGTAATAACGCGGAGGTTTCCTAAGACTAGATTATATCGCAGGCCGAATTTGGTATTACTTTTATATGTGCATATCGTCTTTAATGGTATCCCTCAAAGTTGTTAAACTCTAAACAGCATCTTGGGTCAAAAATAAAACGGTGCAAAACTTTGGCTAAAATAAGGACTGCGCTGCCTGATGCATTTGATGCTTCGCTTTTCCTCGTGTGCCGCTTAGTGGTGACCTGAAGAATCGTAATTGCATCGCCAAGACTTTTCTCTGACGTGAGAGAAATATAATAAAAATAAAAATAATTCACTTTTTTTACTTTGATTTTTGCTGTAGCAGCTGCAACAGGAGTAATTCAGAGTAAAAACTAAGTTTTCTGCTTTGTTTGTAGTTACTGTTGTGTTTTTTTTTACATGATCTCATGCTCGTTACGATTTCTTTACCGCCTTCCTGGGAATGTTATGCAGGGTTCCAGTTTGCTTTGGGATTTCCACTCCCAGCCCCCTGCACTGCTTCAACACCGATAACGCTACACAGTTGCTCTTCAGCGCCATCTCTCGGACAGTTCGGACCATTTCTCTCACTTCTGACAGACGTGTGGACGTTCTGCCCTCGCGCACTTCCCGGACCGTGCAAGCCTTCTTTCCCATCCTGACAGACTGCGTCTCTAGATGTGACAAGGCGTGGAAGATGTGCATGTCCTGCAGGCGGGCGGTGTGACCATGGACGTAGTTTTGATTTCATAAGTGGGGGGGACACAACCTGGGGTGGCGAACTGTTGAGCGGGGGGGGGGGGGGGGGGGGGGGGTTGAATGAAAATTGTTGAGCGCTGTGAACAAAAATTGTTGAGCGGGGGGGGGGGGGGGGGGGGGGGAGCTCGGAGCTGCATGATCCTAGTGCTAGATTTGTCGCTATTTGGATATTGTTTTTTTAACCGTTAAAAAGTGGGGGGGGCATGACTTCGTCGCTACTTAAATATTTGGTTTTAACTGTAAAAACTGGGGGGGACCAAAACCGGCTTTTGAAAAAGTGGGGGGGACATGTCCCCCCCGTCCCCCCCCAAAACTACGTCCGTGGGTGTGACAGTCTGGTGCTGCAGGGCAGATTTAACAAGGGACTTCGGAAAGTTGGAAGTGCGAAGAGGCAACTGACACGAGAGCTGGCAGAAACCCATCCCTTCTCCATGTCCCATCCTCACGTCTCTATGTACGGATTGGACTAACACAGGTCTCTCTGTTGCTAGTCCTTCTGGTTAATACGCAGCCACAAGTTGCGTTTTTAAAGCTGGTAAAGGTGACAGAAAAAGGTTAGGCTGAGGTGAACTGACAGTTCTGGCAGTCCGTTTAGACACGGATGGTAATCTAACAGAAACAACAGACAACGAGAAGAAAACAGGTGAACTCATTCCGCAGACAACAGACAGCTGTGGGTCAAAGGTCAAGCCACTAAAGTAAATTATGTGTGGATATTTCTGTCTATTCTAACTGCAGATGCATGTTCTTGTCAAAATGCTAATCTGTTACACACACACACACACACACACACACACACACACACACACACACACACACACACACACACACACACACACACACTCCAGTGTTTCCACAGATAGGCTATTATGCAGCTCCAAACAGTTGAACACACAACACACCTACAGGAAGCTGGAATATTTAAACCAGTGTTTTCAAGTAATTAGTTTTACATTCACTGACAAATAAAAAAACTGCATCAAACAAACAAAACAAAAAACTAAACAAAAGGCCAACTCAAGTGCTTCTTACATATAAGCTGCTCTCCAAAAGTAAATGGGGGAACAATACAGGATAAAAAATATCACAAGCACCAATTTCTGGTTATTCCAGTTAGTGTTTATTGTACACATGTTCATACAAGCCCAGATTAACTGGAGCTGACTGTTGAGATACACCTAAAGATCTCAGTCTTAAAGGAGACTGATGTGACAAACAGCTGAGGACTACATGTAGCCAGCAGCGGGAAGCAAGGGGAGGGAACGCAACCCTGGGACCTCCGAGACATATTCAATACTCCACACACTGCAAAGGCATGGTGATACATTCACTTCAGCTCACTAACACAGAGAGAACACTGGAGTCTTGGAATTAAGGAGAGGTTCACTATAACGAGGGAGGCTGAGGTCCACTACTGCTGTGCCCAACACAATTCTACCTGATACACTTCAGTCGTATTTTAATTCACTGCTCCAAAAATAAATGACAGTGAAAAAGAACAGCTTGCGAGGTAAACTGATGGCAACTTTAAAATAGTCACTAATTATACTGGAGATGCAAGGAACTCTATATGACGTCTAAAATGCATAGTATTATTATTTGTGTGAAATTATCTTTTTCATAAATGACAATTTAAGGACAATTGAAGACAGTAAAGCAACATATGAGTGAAATGAGTGAATGAGTGAAAACGGAATAAAATGTCACACTGACAAAGGCTGAAGTAAAGAGTTGTTGTTAAGGTCATTTTACAATAATCTGAGAGCGTGTAAAAGATGCGTGGACAAGCAGGCCAGAGCCGCCATTAACAAGTGCAGTATTCGTTTACATGATTTCTATGTAAAGTGCGTTTGCGTGGACTAGCTTGGTCTTGCGTGGTCTATGGCAGTGGACTAGGTGGACTATAGTTAGCACCCAAGACATCAGGCAACGTCCGTTAAAATGATTATTACTGAGCCCACAAGCCCACTGAAACTTGAACACACAAACTTCTAACGGCCTGACTTGAGGGAGATCCAAACGATCATTATTTGGAAGTAACTGCAACCGTAATAAACCTCGGCGTTGTACAGCTTTATATATTATTAAATCACACAAGGGCGTACAGGTACCCAGCAGACGCGGAAAACTTTGTTAGCAGCCTAAGTGTGTCCTGGAGATGTTTGGTTTATGCTTGGGCAGCACTGAAACGAGCTGAAGACCACTGATTTTATACCGTAGATCCAGAATACAGAATCCAGAATACAAACAGATTGGTCTAATTTGCCGCACAATGATAAAAACGTCTGCTAATCCGGTTTAGCAACATATTTCTGTATGCAAAGAAGAAACCAAAACGAATCTCGATTTTCCATGAACGGGTGAACAAGCTGTGTTTCAAGTGATGTTTTTCACTATAAAAAAGTTCAACACTTTTGCTGTTTTTTTATAAGCGTTGTTCAACTGAAAGTTTTAAAAGTTGCATTCATACTTGTCCTCTAACGCGGGACTATTTGTAAAGTGGGCCTTAAAATATATCAGTGGCTGGCGGGGAGAAGCCCACTGTACGTAGGCTAGAAGTGTTAAAGAGCATTTTACATGTTCATAATGCGTTTGAGAATGAGAAACATTTGTTTCATTTACAGTATCGTTTTTATATCGTTTTTACTACAACTTGTGTAAAAGCATAAACATGTTCGTGAAGTTTTTCTGTCATAAAATCCGAGATTTTTTTACTTGGAATTTGGAAGAAGTGAATCCGGGTTGGGTTTTGTGCTAGGGCTGTTCGAAGTGTTTGATTGACGTTCTTGTGAACCAATGAGGTTACCCTTTTATCTTAGCAACAGCGCAGCCGTGCTTTTATCCAATAGAAAAGGGAGAAGGGAAGCTTCACGTCCAAGCGTACGGCGACATTTGATTGGCTTTTATAGCGACCAAGGTGCTTGGAATGCTGGGTTAAGTAGTTTTTTAAGTGTTGTTTCTTCGTAAACGATTCGCCTCGAAACTACGTTTCCCATTTATTCGCGTGCGAGACGAACGAAGCACGTTGCGTGAAAAGGGGCTCGTACTCGATATAAAAACAGCTGTCCCCCTCCCTCACTACAGTGCGTTAGTTGACGTTGTGACGGTATGTGCCGCATTTAGGAGATGGTCTCAAAATCGGCGCCGAAACGGTTAACGGTAGCTACTTCCGAATAATCTGTGAAGTGGTTTAACAAATGTCAGCACAAGAGGTAGTTGTTACCGACACGGCTACGTTTTCGTGCAAAACCCGCTGGGAGAACTTTGCAAATCTCAGGAATGAGAGGCGTAACAGTTTGCAGAAAGTTAGATTAATTTATTTGCTCTTAAGTTTGCCTTATTACACCTGATATATTGGACGGATTAATTCCACACACGATGTCAGAATCTGACGGTAAGGAGGACCTTAACGTAAACATTTCAGCGCCTTCTGAAGTTGGTGCGGTTAACAATTTGGAGCATCTTTCGGTCAACAGCAATGGTGCACCCAAAGCGGACGACAGGGGGCGATATTTGGACAGTCAGCAATACTCCAACGGAATAAAAAGCGACCGAACAGGGGGAGTGAAGTTGCGCGGAGAGCGACGGAACCAGTGTCCCGCTGCTTCAGACGAGCGCGCACGCCCCACGTGCGCAACCTCGTCTCGAGCGAGTCACGGGCACGATACCGACCCGGTTTTAGCCGTGGACGCGATCGCTGCTGACGGCAACAGCGGTGATGGACCAAACGAAGAAACCCATTGTCAGTCACGAGCTGAACGAGGCGAGGTGGATCCCGCCACCGGTGGTGCGGGTGCCGATGCGCGCCAGGCGAAGAAAAGACACAGGCGGCGACCCTCAAAGAAAAGACGCCACTGGAAACCGTATTATAAACTTTCGTGGGAGGAGAGGAAAGCGCTGGACGAGCGCGAGACTGCGCGAGCGGCGCGCGTGCGAGCGGAGATGTTTGCCAAAGGGCTGCCGGTGGCACCCTACAACACCACCCAGTTCATCATGGACGAGCACGACCGGGAGGAGCCCGACCTCAACACCGAGACGGTCGGAGTGTGCCGCACACCGGGATCAGCTACCGAAGACGAGCCGTTGGACGTGGACGACGGGGCCGACGGCGGCGGCGCGGGGGGCGACGGCATAGGGCGAGCGGGTGGCGCGGGGGGAGAATACCTCCAGCGAGATTTTTCGGAGACTTACGAAATGTACCACGTCGAGAGCCTTCAGAATATGACCAAACAGGAGCTCGTTCGGGAGTACCTGGAGCTGGAGAAGTGCATGTCTCGTTTGGAGGAGGAGAACGCGCGCCTGCGCGTGCCCACTGACGCGGAGAGACCGCGGCACGCGCGCAGCACGGAGCGCATCCGGGAGTTGGAGCGTGAGCTGGAGGCGCTGCGTGCACAACACACGGGGCTCCGGACACACAGCTCCGGACACACCCGCACACGCCACTAATACTCGGTCATGTCAACTACAATTGACAATTGAGGTTGATCTGAACCTGCACAAAGATCATCATCTCTGGGCTCCGAACTGTACGGCGGTGCGAGTCTTTCTCACATGACTTATAGAAGATCAGTGTACTTTTATTGTTTTTTTTAAGAATAAAAGGTTGGGGTTAGCTATAATTATAATTTGGCTAAGGAGTTTTTTTATTACCCTTGAGAAAATATTTGATGCACTTGTGAATCAGACCTGTAACTTATGACTGTGTAACGACAGAGACGTTCCTGCAGTGTTTGGTTTTTTTATGTATTTTGCTTGAATGTGAAGTGGGACGTGACCGCGACAGCCAGGCGGAACGTTTCCCGCGATACATGTAAATGTAGCCTACAGATGTAACGCAGAAATACGGTGGGTGCGAGAACATTAGTCCAACATGCGACACGGTGGTCAGCTCTCACCCTGGGAGACCTCATCTCATCTGGGAGAGCGAGCAGGTCGCGGAGAAGATCTCGGACTGGACTCTCCAACTGCGACAACAAAACAGATTTGTTTGTGGGCGGGCGGTTGTGTTCAGCATTCTGTACTGTATTAGGTGGTTTCCGCTGTGTCGCTGTTGAATCAGATATGTTTTATATGTTGTACACATTCCATACCCACAGTTACTAATAATTGGCCCGATATGATGAAAGCATTGCAACCCTGCAGGTTAAATATGCATTTTTTTAAATGGAGGATTAACAACACTCGTGCTACACAATCAGTTTCGTATGTGTCCACAGGGAGTGCTCACGTACAGGTTTCAGTTCTATACCACGTTCTAGGAGTCTTTTAGTGTTTATACTGGAAGGCAATTCATTTTTCTGTCTTCCTCCAATTGTAACCTGTGTTGTTTCAAAGAATCTCTGTATTATGGAAAGTTACAGGAGATTATATCCTTCAGGTCTGACATTGGGCATCTTGTCAATGGATTACAGTAACAGCACCTTTATCTTTAAAAAGCTATGTAGCTTAGTTTTAAAGAGAAACATCAAAACCTTCAACTGCATAGTCAAATCAAAACTAGAAAAGTAGGAAGTTGTAGAAACATTTCGTGCAATGTAAAATGAGGACAGGTTTTCATGCATTGTGAGAATGTTAGCCTTAGTCATTTCCTTCCTCAATTAAATACAGCTCTATACTGTATATTTCTAGAATAAAAGTATATTTGTAGAATTAAAGACCCATGAATGTGCACAAAGAAATTTTGTATCAATCAAAAGCGCACACACTCAGCAGAACCGGTAGTGCAATGACTTACGAGTCTTCAACAAAGCAGACCCGCAGAAGTTGTTCTGTACTGCCCAATACAGAGTTTATTAAAGCAGGAACATTATCTCACACACACTTGTTTGCAGGTTAAAGTTCTTCTCTTTGCATTGAGGTGTATAGATTTCTGCATAGTACTTGTAAGTCACAGAGAAAGGTCATTTAGGAAGAAATAAAGACCAATCTATTGGAGTTTAATTCTGTTTTTTTTTTTAAACAGGTACACCCCAAAATTCCAAATAAAAGCACTTATTTATACAAAAAATATATATATATAATATATACTGTATTCAAAATCAAAGACATTAAGGAACACATTTCAAGTAACATCTTGAAAGAAACAACTCTGCATGTTGTAAACCATATAAAAAACATGTTAAAAACAAATATGTATATTATATGTCTATTTACACGGTTAACTTAGCAAGGCCATTTGTACAAATGTTACAAAAGAGTGGAATGCAGAAACACACTTTACACAGATAATTCCAGACACACACACAAACACCCTGGTGAAGAAATGATTAGACCGAGCACTCTGTGGCCGGTCTGTGTGTGTCTGCAGGACCACACCACAGTTGCCGTTCTGGGGTTTCTTAGAGTAACAGGGTCAAGGGTCATGGGTGTTTGGCGTCAAAACACTTTTCCCTCTGGCAAACACTGTATCACTAATACTGCACTAGTGGTGTCTTTAAGTGTACTGTTGAGTGTGTTATGTGTGTGGTTTGGCATGTCCTCCCCTGGTGTCAGGGCACAGGCAGACACGTGATTCCTCTGTCACTGCAGCACACAGTAAGCAACGTAGCACTCACGTGTTCTGGTGCCAGGAAGTGGGAGTTTGTGCCACACCCCTTTGCTACATCATGTAAAAAGGATGAAAAGAGGAGCTCAGGAGAGAAACTATGGCAACCTGTAAGACGCAAGAGTAACTTCTGCATGCACAGCAGGTATGGAGGAGACACAGCAGGAAAGGGATACACACACACACACACATATATATAACAGAACACACACACAACTGAACACACACATACACAGTGAGTATGTTTTCTGAGGCACACACACACATGAACTCACACACACACACACACTGTCCTAAACTCCAAGTCCTATTTTGTTGTTTCTGCTGTCACAAGCATTCGTAAAAACGGGAGGTAGGTGGAGCCCGGCGTGCAGACAGGGCATTGGCTGCTGAGTGCTGGGGGAGGGGCTGTCCTCTATCATAGAACCTTGGAGAAGGTGAACTGGGGGGCGGTGCAGGAGACATGTTGTTTTTGTTGTTGCTGGTGGCGACAGTGGAAGTGAGGGGCGGGGCCTTGCTGGAGGTCTCGGTGGGCGAGGCTACCACAGTGTGTCTCCTCCAGGCACGCCTCTTCCTGCGCGTCTCTGGCGAGAGTGGCTTCCTGCGGTCCGAGACATGGAGGTCGTCAGCCGAACCCGTGAGCCCCGCACGCACCTGCTCTGCCAGCGAGCCCCGCCCAGGACAGAAAGAGCAGGCCTCGCTGGGCCCGGGTCGGCCGGCCCTCTCCCGACCACCACCACCAGGGGGTGTTTTGGTTCGGGGTGGTGGAGAGGGGGAAGGGGAGGAATCTGGGGTCCTTGATGGCAGCAGGTCCTGCTGTTGGTTCTCCACAGAGACGGAGAGTTCTGGAATGTCCAGAGAAATAGGTTTGGATTTTTCCGTCTTTAGTCGGCGGCGGGCTAAGGTGTCACACTGAATAAGGCGGTGTGAGTTGAATGAGGGCCAGGCGTGGAGGCGCTGGGAGGTGGAGGAGGAGGTGGAGGAGGTGGAGGACCGTGCTGCACCCTCGACCGCAACCCCCGGCTTGAGGTTAGGGAGTGTAGCAGGAGTGGGTGTGGTGGGAGTGGGTCTGGAGGCGGGGTCAACAGCAGGGGGGTGTGGTCTGTAGTGTGTGTGGAGGAAACTTTGCGGCCTGGATGAGGTGTGTAGGGGTGATGGTGAGGTGTGTGTGTGCAGAGGTGACGTTGTGGTGTGTGTGTGCGGGTGAGACAGTGAGGTGTGTGCTTGCCGGGGTGACAGGGCGGTGTGTGTGTGTGTGGGTGATGGGGAGGTGTGTGCGTGCGGGGGTGATGTTGTGGCGTGAGTGTGCAGGGGTGGTGGGGTGGTGTGTGTGTGCGGGGGTGATGCGGTATATGTGTGTGAGGGTGACGGGGTGGTGTGTGTGTGCTGGGGTGACGTTGCGGTGTGTGGGGGTGATGTTGCGATGTGTGTGTGGGGGGGGTGATGTTGTGGTGTGTGTGTGTGGGGGTGATGTTGCGGTGTGTGGGGGTGATGGGGTGGTGTGTGTGTGTGAGGGTGACGTTGCAGTGTGTGTGTGGGGGGGTGATGGGGCGGTGTGTGTGTGGGGGGGTGACGTTGCAGTGTGTGTGTGGGGGGGTGATGGGGCGGTGTGTGTGTGGGGGGGTGACGTTGCGGTGTGTGTGTGTGACGTTGCGGTGTGTGTGTGCCTCTCTGGCCTCTCCTGGGTTAGAGAGCGTGAGGCAAAGCCGCTCTCATTGTCTGTCTCGCTCACTAGCTCGCTCTGTTCGTCATCTGCGTCTTCACCCCGCCCTTCTGATGCTAAGCTCCGCCCCAGGGTGGAGAGGGTGGAGTAGCCGGAGACGATGGAGCGAGCATCCTCCCCTCGCCAGCCTCGGCTTTTCACCTCTGACCTCTGGTCTTCTTCCTCACTCAAAAGCACAGACTGTGACTCCTGGCCACAATCATCTTCATCATCCTCCCCCTCATCGTCCTCATCCTCCTCTGCCTCTGCACGTGGGGCGGTGTCAGATTGCCCAGGCTCCACCCCCTTCCTGCTCCCCTCCCCCGTGAGGCCGGCTCTGATTGGCTCTTGCTCAGACTCATCATCAGTGCTGGATCCCAGGAAGTGAGCGGTAGGTCGTTTCCTGCGCTTGCGTGCCATGGCCGACATGATGGACAGTGTTGCCAGGAAGTCCTTGGCTGTAAGATCACGCTTTGAGCCCCCTGACCCCTGGTTGAGGTCAAAGATCAGAAAGTCATTTCAGGTGGTCATGACAAACCAGGTAATAGAAAGGTAATTTAGATTTCAGATAAAATTACATAATGGTAAACCAATAGAATTCAAAAGAATAAAAAGACATCATTATTGTTGCACATATAAAGTTAATAGTCATCATACGTCAGTGTTTTCAGCAACTAAATGCAAGAATGGAGTCTCCAGTCCTTACCTTTGATTTCACCGAATCACTGTTAGTTGAGTCTGTGGAGTTTGAAAGGGAAAAATAACAGATAAAGGAGAAAAGAGAGAGGGAGAGAGGAGAGAAAAGGAAGGAGGGAGAGAGAGGAGAGACAGAGAAGAGGGAGGGAGAGAGAGAGAGATGAACATCATGGCGTTGGGGTATGTTCGTACGAAATGAGAGGCACAGAGGGATCGACATGTGAATGGTGGACCTGCTGCCGCCCTTCTGGTGTGTTTTATAATGGTGTCATGTGGTGTTTATATGTTGTGTGTTGGCCTCTGTGTCTGTCATTCACAGTGAAGCCCTCCCAGCAAGACACTGTTCACACCAGAGCCACACTAAGCACTGAGCTGATTCATTGAACTGATTCACTAAACTGATTCACTGAACTGATTTGCTTTTTAAATGGCACTCTAGTGCGAACAGGGTCTTCAGAAGAAGCCAAGCGGTCCAACTCGGCAGCATTAGGGAAGAACCACACACACTGATGACATCACGTCACAAACTGATGACATCGACCCGTGAAAGTAGCCAGGTGAAGCCAGAGGCAAGGGTAGCGAGGCGATCTCAGCGACACGAAGGAAAACACCGCCACATACACATAGGACACGCGTTTCCTTAGCAACACCCTCACAGATACTCCTGTTAACTCCCACAGCCGTAAACATCCATTTACACAGACACACACACACACACACACACACACACAGGGTATGGCAGGCAAAACCCATCCTACCGCAGTGACTGCTCCACAGGCTCAGCTAAAAGGCATGAGAATGTACAGAGAGAAAGAATAAAGGAGAGGAATACAAAAAAGAAGAGAAAACAGATTGAACCAAACAAAAACAGAAAAGTGCAGAAAATTCAACATGCAGGAAAACCCGGACAATAAGAACTTGTTCTCTAACGTCATCAATCAGACTCACCAATCAGACTCACTCAGACCTGCTCTCTAACGTAGCGTCAATCAGACTCACTCAGTCCTGCTTTCTAACGCAGCATCAGACTCACTTAGACCTGCTCTCTAACGTAGCATCAATCAGACTCACCCAGACCTGCTCTCTAATGCAACATCAGACTCAATTAAACCTGCTTTCTAACGCAGCATCAATCAGACTCACTCAGTCCTGCTTTCTAACGCAGCATTAATCA